>NC_089737.1:16511528-16769028 GCF_035083965.1 Branchiostoma lanceolatum | reverse complement strand
CCTGACAGCAGTGTAAATTTTTCTACAGCTGACAGGATTTTCCTTTTTTTTAGTATAAGAGTTGGCATATGCTACTGTAACAACAGATGTTGGTGTTTCACTGGATATTTTACAACTTTACCCGTGTTCATCTGGGCGTTAAACGATGCGTGGGATGAATTTAGGACTAGAGAGGTACTTTGTCTCAAATGTCCTGTTAACTGCCAAGTTTGAACATGCGTTAACGTATTACGCGTTCGAACGTTACATCGTGTACATGTCCAGATAACTCCAACCCTACATGGGCCTACCTAATCTGAAATTCAGTATAGAATACTACTAGTATAGATTGTCATTAGGCAGGGAGAAATAGGCCGGGCGCTCTACGGGGCGGAAGGCGTTTTTCGCTGCCGGGATTATCTTTGGTAAACGAAAGTAGTTTGCCGCGATAGTTTGCCACAACGATCCCATGTAAAGCTCCTACCAGGCGGTAGAGACTATCACTTTTCAGCCCAGAAGAGAGCCTTACCAATCCACGGTAGACTGGATTCCAGGTTACTCCAACCATAGCTGCGGCGACGTCAGATTGAGGACACAAAATATACAAGCAAACACGAGTCGCATTGTATTGTTATAATACATGAAACGCTTTGTTTTTCGTCAAAAATGCTAAGAAGAATTTTCCAGAAGCCTACCTGTAACATTATGGCTGTGAATCACTGAGTTTTGAATCCGTTGCCATCGGACCGGTATTCCAAGGTCTTCCTCAAACATCACCCGGCCATCCTCGCCCATGGTATTCCAGAAGCCCTTCTTCGCAATTTTTGAGAAAGAAATTTCGCGAAAACGTGAGAAAATTGCAAGTTTTGGAGTGTCGAAAGTTTGGATTTGTCGACATGCCATTCACGAGGAACTGATGTACATGAAGAATGCTGCACCTGGCCAACATGACGTCATTTCGGCGGGAAAAATTTGCATAGTACATGAGGTAGTTAGGCAGGGGCGTCTCTGATTGGCCAAGAAAATTGGATGTAATTATTTAGATACATCTTTAAAGAGTCTTCTTATTGAAATATATTTGTTATCATTCGTGACCCTTTTATCTTATCCAGTCAAAGTAAGGAACTCTTATAAGACTAATGAACCTCTAGGACTTTCACTCCATTTTCAATCTGCACTTTGAACCTAAATCGCTGGAGGCCGCTGTTGCCTTATCTGATTTTGACGATGGTGTTCGACTTTCACACACAATCCTTCAGGGAAAAGCGGAGGGTGCGCGGCCGCGGGGACGTCCCCGTCGGTCGTGGATCACAGATCTAAAGGAGTGGACCGGTCATTCAGCCAACCAGATGACCAGACTGGCGGAAGACCGCCAGCAGTGGAGGGATTTCACTGAGAGCTATGCTGCCCCGACGGCTGATTAAGCTATGGGAGAGAGTGAGTGAGTGAGTGAGTGAGTGAGTGAGTGAGTGAGTGAGTGAGTGAGTTCGACAAATGCTGTTTGCATATAGGATCATATAGAATGCGGGTTTTTGCCGCTTTAAGGTAAAACTGCACACCTAGACCGTTTACGAATCTTTACAAAAAAAGCCAGCTACCAAAGGTACTTCTCCACTCGCAATTGCAGTTTTGAAAAACTTAATAAGTGCGGCAATATATATGGAACATTATCACCGTGGTGAATGTGTCTGGGTTGATCTTACTCCATACAACGTAGAAACCAACGTAGAACCCCCTAAGAGGGTCTGCATGGGGGGGTCCTGGCAACGCTTAACGGTAAATTCAGGCCAGCCGATAACGCTTAACGGTAAATTCAGGCCGGCCGATAACGCTTAACGGTAAATTCATCATTTTTAGAACATGAGATACCCCTGAAGACGACGGTTTTTTGCCACTAGTCGTCCCGATCTTGTGGCAAGAGACTATTTCGCTATGCCATTCTCGCACGCCTGCTCCGAACCCTTTAAATTCGGCGGCGACAGGAAATTTCGTATTACCCACCAATACGAAATGATCATGATCACGATGAGGAGCGCCGAAGGCGCGACGAAAATTTTGAAATCTTGACCCTCTGAAACGCTATTTCCTGCATTCTGAGGGGGGATTTTGCTGAAGAGTAAGCTAAGTTTTATGACATCTCTATTTGAAAAAAAAATACAGAAGAGTTTGAGCTTGATTTTTGAGGGGCGTCACGCCCTCCAGACCTCGCCGGAGCTGCGACATGCTCCCGGGGAAAATTCTTGACACCCTGAAACGCTATTTCTTGCATTTCGACGGGCAAATATTACTGGTAATGTAAGTTAGGTTTAATGATATCTCTGTTTGTGAAAAAATACAGACGAGTTTCAGCTTGAGTTTTGGGGGTCGACGCCCTCCTGACAATATTTTTCGACGGAGGCCCGGCATGCAACCGGGGAAAATTGTAAAATCTTGAACCGCGAAACGCTTAATTTCCTGAATTTTGAGGAGAAAACTTTGCTGGTAGAGTGAAAAATAGAAGTGTTTCAGCTTGAAATTTTGTGGGGGGCTGGGGGTGCCCTACCGACATATTTTCGCCAGAGCCGTGTGCTCCCTGGAGAAAATTTTGAAATCTTGACCCACTGAAATGCCTTTTCCTGTGTAACGAGGAATTACTCAATAACGCTTAACGTTGAATTCAGGATGACAAATAACGCTTAACGAGGAATTAAGACGACCAGTAACGCTTCACGATTAATATACCGATAACCCTTAACGGTAAATTCAGGGCGGCCGGTAACGATTAACGGTGAGTTAAAATCGACCGTAACGCTTAACGAAAAAGGCATGCAGACCCTCCCCTAACTCCCGAACCCCCTAACTCCCGAACCCCTTAACCGGAACCCTAACCTTACCCTAAAACTCGAACACCATAAAACACGAAAACCCCAAAACACGGGAACACGAGACAGCTTCTTTGCTTGAAACGGCCAGTGTGCCCTCTAGCACCTTTGGAATGTCTGGTTTCTTCTCCAGGCCAGCAACCATAATCGAAGCCAGATGTGTGCTATGCAGCTCCTTTTATAACGCAAAGGATAACAACACTACTTTTGGCTTATCTAGAACTCCCTTAACTCTAATTTGTGATAACTGTTATGATACAAGTCGTACACAATAGCTACCGTTACTTACGGTTCCTTGTCGTTTTCCGGACGCATAAATGTCCTGTCGTTGTCTGCCTATCACACCACCGTGATCCTCCCGCCAGATTCGTCACCTACCATTGCGTTTATACATTCGGCGTTAAATCCAGCTTCTTCCAACACTACGGGTCCAAGGATAGCCAGCTAATATACAGCGAACTCAGCAGTAAGCTCCACATCTTTCATCCCAGTTAACAAATCCTCGCCTTGCCAGCATTTTCGTATCCCCCTGACTGACTCGGCATCTCTGGTTCTTCTGAACCTTGGAGCATGGAGACGGCGAAGTAGAGCGAGAGGAACAGAGGCCGGCCAACACTTTATCCGTATGGTTTCCTCTCTTGTTTGGAACAGACCGTTGATATGTAAATACGGGCATGTCTGGCATGTGGTAAAGCATTTACCTCCTCATACATGTGTCATAGATGCAAAGGAAAAGTGGATTTGAACGAGTCAATACAAATCACTACGCAAGTGATCAGTCTATAACAGATGTGATTCAGTCATGTATCAATCCGCAACACAACTCAATCTTATATGATCTTAAATCGTCGATTTTTCTGTACCCCTGACCCATTCAAATAAACAAAATGGTTTGATGAGGTCACTGTTCTTATTTCAACACGATATCTGACAACAGTTTCAGGTTTAGAATACTTGTCCGGAGACCAAGGTAAGCGTCAGATTTTAGCAGATCCAGGGATTTGCTGTGGGGATCACATTACAACTTTAATTCTTAGACTTCTCAAAAGCCTTCTATAGGGTGTGCCATAATACCGCCATTACCAAACTTATCAGCATGGCAGCTGGACCGTCGCTCGTCCCTCGGCTCATTGCAATCAGTGTTCTAAACTTGCTCTTACCAAGGAAGTTATAGAGAGACCTATATAACATCAATCACATCAATCACATCAATCACATCTGTTATATAGAGACCTATATAACCTCCATGCTCTTACAAGGCGGGTAAAAACATTCAGAAGATTGTTGCAGCTTTCTGATATCTTTAATCAGATTATCACTGAAGAGAAGAAAACTCTTTCAGCTGGCATTACTGTACATCATTAAACCCCTTACTGTACATCATTAAACCCCTTACTGTACATCATTAAACCCCTTACTGTACATCATTAAACCCCTTACTGTACATCATTAAACCCCTTACTGTACATCATTAAACCCCTTACTGTACATCATTAAACCCCTTACTGTACATCATTAAACCCCTTACTGTACATCATTAAACCCCTTACTGTACATCTACATGCATTACAGACCCTTACTGTACATCTACATGCATTACAGACCCTTACTGTACATCTACATGCATTACAGACCCTTACTGTACATCTACATGCATTACAGACCCTTACTGTACATCTACATGCATTACAGACCCTTACTGTACATCTACATGCATTACAGACCCTTACTGTACATCTACATGCATTACAGACCCTTACTGTACATCTACATGCATTACAGACCCTTACTGCACATCTACATGCATTACAGATCCTTACTGCACATCTACATGCATTACAGATCCTTACTGTACATCTACATGCATTGAAGATAGGTACATGTATGTACAAAACAATCAAAACTTCAAAGGTTTCTGTTTTTGTGCTAATCACCGTCAAGAAAAGTGATCTAGATCAAGGAAGAGGATCACATAATTTGCTGTGGGGATCACGTGATCCAGAGATCTGCTGTGGGGATCAAATGATCCAGGGATCTGCTTTGGGATCACATGATCCAGGAATCTGCTTTTGGGATCACATGATCCAGGGATCTGCTTTGGGATCACATGATCCAGGAATCTGCTGTGGGGATCACATGATCCAGGGATCTGCTGTGGGGATCACGTGATCCAGGGATCTGCTTTGGGATCACATGATCCAGGAATCTGCTGTGGGGATCACATGATCCAGGGATCTGCTGTGGGGATCACGTGATCCAGGGATCTGCTTTGGGATCACATGATCCAGGTATCTGCTTTGGGGATCACAGCCACTTCTTGGCATCCATGAGTTTCTTCGCAACCTGCTCATCGTAGGCTAAAGACGTGGGACTCTTTCCAACCTGCAGACAGAAAACAAAAGGACGGTCAATAACTATAAGAGAAAAAATGCTTTCTCTGCCTTCGTTACTATAAGATTTGTTTTTGTTTGGTCAAATGTGATATTCTTACAGATTCTTTCCTTAAGATATTTTTTCTTGAAAATTTGATTCTACTAATGTCCTTGAAGTTTCTTGGTCTAAGCAAGAAGAAGAAACAATACAGGTACATGCACCATGTATATTACATACAGGTACAGGTACCATGTATTATATACAGGTACATGCACCATGTACTCACCACGTCCCTGGCCTGGACATCCGCCCCCAGAGACAGCAGTTTCTTCACCATGTCGGCATGGCCGCCGCTCGCTGCACCGTGAAGCGCCGTCCAGCCCAGCTGAGATAAACAAAAAAGATTCAAACAAACAAACAAACAACCACCTGCTCTAACCCAACTACGCGCTGCACCGTGAAGTGCCGTCCAGCCCAGCTGAGACAAAAAAAAAAACATCAAACAAACATCAAACATCTAGCTGACCTATCCCAACTACGCGCTGCAGCGTGCAGGGCCGTGCAGCCCAGCTGACACAAAACAAATCTGAAGCAAACATCAAACTAACAAACATCAAACAAACCTGTCCTAACCCCCTGCCCTACCCCCTGCCCTACCCCCCCTGCCATACCCCCCGTCCAATTCACCCTCAGCTCTACCCCCTGTGTACCTTGTCGGCAGAGTTGACGTCTGCGCCGTGAGACAGCAGCAGATCCACGATGTCCATGTGGCCTTTACTGGCCGCCCTCTGCAGAGATGTGAACCCGTCCTGACAACAGAAAACAGACTTGGTTTGCTGGATTCATGATCAGCAGTCTAACATGACCAGCAGTCTAACATGACTAGCAGTCTAACATGACCAGCAGTCTAACATGACCAGCAGTCTAACATGATCAGCAGTCTAACACGACTAGCAGTCTAACATAATCAGCAGTCTAACATGACTAGCAGTCTAACATGACTAGCAGTCTAACACGACTAGCAGTCTAACATGATCAGCAGTCTAACATGACCAGCAGTCTAACATGACCAGCAGTCTAACATGACTAGCAGTCTAACATGACTAGCAGTCTAACATAATCAGCAGTCTAACATGACTAGCAGTCTAACATGATCAGCAGTCTAACATGACCAGCAGTCTAACATGACCAGCAGTCTAACATGATCAGCAGTCTAACACGACTAGCAGTCTAACATAATCAGCAGTCTAACATGACTAGCAGTCTAACATGACTAGCAGTCTAACACGACTAGCAGTCTAACATGATCAGCAGTCTAACATGACCAGCAGTCTAACATGACCAGCAGTCTAACATGATCAGCAGTCTAACATGACTAGCAGTCTAACATAATCAGCAGTCTAACATGACTAGCAGTCTAACATGACTAGCAGTCTAACACGACTAGCAGTCTAACATGATCAGCAGTCTAACATGACCAGCAGTCTAACATGACCAGCAGTCTAACATGATCAGCAGTCTAACATGACCAGCAGTCTAACATGACCAGCAGTCTAACATGACCAGCAGTCTAACATGATCAGCAGTCTAACACGACTAGCAGTCTAACATGATCAGCAGTCTAACATAATCAGCAGTCTAACATGACTAGCAGTCTAACATGATCAGCAGTCTAACATGACTAGCAGTCTAACATGACTAGCAGTCTAACACGACTAGCAGTCTAACATGATCAGCAGTCTAACATGACCAGCAGTCTAACATGACCAGCAGTCTAACATGATCAGCAGTCTAACATAATCAGCAGTCTAACATGACTAGCAGTCTAACATGATCAGCAGTCTAACATGATCAGCAGTCTAACATGATCAGCAGTCTAACATGCAATCCTGCACAACTCGGTTCGCAGGATTCATGATCAGCAGTCTAACATGCAATCCTGCACAACTCGGTTTGCTGGATTCATGATCAGCAGTCTAACATGCAATCCTGCACAACTCGGTTTGCAGGATTCATGATCAGCAGTCTAACATGCAATCCTGAGAACTCGGTTTGCAGGATTCATGATCAGCAGTCTAACATGCAATCCTGCACAACTCGGTTTGCAGGATTCATGATCAGCAGTCTAACATGCAATCCTGGACAAGTCGGTTACTTTGGGGTTGGGGGTTAAGGGCTAATGGTTAAGGTTGAGGAGCAGAGAAAATACTTATGCTGTCTTGCAGGTTGAGCTAGGGGTTAAAGGTTATGGTTTAAGGGTTAAAATTAGGGAGCAGAGGGAGTCCTTATACCCTGTCTCGTAGGTTGGGTTAGGGGTTGAAGGTTTGGGGTTCAGGGTTAGGGGTTAAGATAAAGGAGCAGAAGAAATCCTTACCACGGCTCAAAGGCTGGGTTAGGGGTGAAGGGTTATGGTTCAAGGGTTAGGGGTTAAGGTTACGGAACAGAGGCAATATTTACCCCGTCTCGCAGGTTGATGTCTGCCTTTCCTTTCACCAACTCATGGACGATGTACAGGTAGCCTCTACTGCAGGCTCTGTGGAGGCTGGTCCAGCCGTTCTACAGACACAGGATAATCATTAGAGGTAGCCTCTACTGCAGGCTCTGTGGAGGCTGGTCCAGCCGTTCTACAGACACAGGATAAACATTAGAGATAGCCTCTACTGCAGGCTCTGTAGAGGCTGGTCCAGCCGTTCTACAGACACAGGATAATCATTAGAGGTAGCCTCTACTGCAGGCTCTGTGGAGGCTGGTCCAGCCGTTCTACAGACACAGGATAAACATTAGAGATAGCCTCTACTGCAGGCTCTGTGGAGGCTGGTCCAGCCGTTCTACAGACACAGGATAAACATTAGAGATAGCCTCTACTGCAGGCTCTGTAGAGGCTGGTCCAGCCGTTCTACAGACACAGGATAATCATTAGAGGTAGCCTCTACTGCAGGCTCTGTGGAGGCTGGTCCAGCCGTTCTACAGACACAGGATAAACATTAGAGATAGCCTCTACTGCAGGCTCTGTAGAGGCTGGTCCAGCCGTTCTACAGAAACAGGATAAACACTAGAGATAGCCTCTACTGCAGGCTCTGTGGAGGCTTGAGCCGAATTTTAGGAAATGCTACACAAAGACAAAGATGGCGGGCAGTTCTGTTAAACTTGCCCTGTACATGTTGGCGGGCTGCGGGCCAATTTCTGTGCGTTTTTATCAGGCATTTTAATATATGACATTATAAACCCAACCTTGTCTGTCAGCCATTTCAGACACTATGACCTATGACACTATGACCTATGACATTATAAACCCAACCTTGTCTATCAGCCATTTCAGAGACACTATGACATTATAAACCCAACCTTGTGTCAGCGATTTCAGAGACACTATGACCTATGACAATACGACCTATGACACTATGACCTATGACACTATGACCTATGACATTATAAACCCAACCTTGTCTATCAGCCATCCCGCCCACCCGGTGACCACTGACCTATGACATTATAAACCCAACCTTATCTATCAGCCATTTCAGAGACATACGACCTATGACACTATGACCTATGACACTATGACCTACGACATTATAAACCCGACCATGTCTATCAGCCATCCCGCCCACCCGGTGAGCTCTGACTTATGACATTATAAACCAACCTTGTCTGTCGCGTTGATGTCGACTCCCAGCTGGCAGAGGAACTCCACGACTCGGTGGTGCGCCTTCAGCGTGGCCATGTGCAGCGCCGTGTAACCGTACTAAAAATACATGCAAAAAACTGTAACCGTACTAAAAATACATGCAAAAATCTGTAACCGTACTAAAAATACATGCAAAAATCTGTAACCGTACTAAAAATACATGCAAAAAACTGTAACCGTACTAAAAATACATGCAAAAATCTGTAACCGTACTAAAAATACATGCAAAAATCTGTAACCGTACTAGAAATACATGCAAAAAACTGTAACCGTACTAAAAATACATGCAAAAATCTGTAACCGTACTAAAAATACATGCAAAAATCTGTAACCGTACTAAAAATACATGCAAAAATCTGTAACCGTACTAAAAATACATGCAAAAATCTGTAACCGTACTAAAAATACATGCAAAAATCTGTAACCGTACTAAAAATACATGCAAAAATCTGTAACCGTACCAAAAATACATGCAAAAAACTGTAACCGTACTAAAAATACATGCAAAAAACTGTAACCGTACCAAAAATACATGCAAAAATCTGTGACCGTACTAAAAATACATGCAAAAATCTGTAACCGTACTAAAAATACATGCAAAAAACTGTAACCGTACTAAAAATACATGCAAAAATCTGTAACCGTACTAAAAATACATGCAAAAATCTGTAACCGTACTAAAAATACATGCAAAAATCTGTAACCGTACTAAAAATACATGCAAAAATCTGTAACCGTACTGGAAATACATGCAAAAATCTGTAACCGTACTGGAAATACAAGCAATAAAACAGTAACATACTGGAAATACAAGCAATAATACAGTACTCAAACAAGCAGGGGGAATATAATAAACATGTAAAACATGTAACCATACTGGAGGGAAACATTACCTTGTCCTTGACGTTCATGTCGCCCCCTTACCTTATCCCCGATGTCGCCCCCTTACCTTGTCCTTGACGTTCATGTCGCCCCCTTACCTTATCCCCGATGTCGCCCCCTTACCTTGTCCTTGACGTTCATGTCGCCCCCTTACCTTATCCCCGATGTCGCCCCCTTACCTTGTCCTTGACGTTCATGTCGCCCCCTTACCTTATCCCCGATGTCGCCCCCTTACCTTGTCCTTGACGTTCATGTCGCCTCTTACGTTATCCCCGATGTCGCCCCCTTACCTTGTCCTTGACGTTCATGTCGCCCCCTTACCTTGTCCTTGACGTTCATGTCGCCCCCTTACCTTATCCCCGATGTCGCCCCCTTACCTTGTCCTTGACGTTCATGTCGCCCCCTTACCTTATCCCTGATGTCGCCCCCTTACCTTATCCCCGATGTCGCCCCCTTACCTTGTCCTTGACGTTCATGTCGCCCCCTTACCTTATCCCCGATGTCGCCCCCTTACCTTGTCCTTGACGTTCATGTCGCCCCCTTACCTTATCCCCGATGTCGCCCCCTTACCTTGTCCTTGACGTTCATGTCGCCCCCTTACCTTATCCCTGATGTCGCCCCCTTACCTTATCCCCGATGTCGCCCCCTTACCTTGTCCTTGACGTTCATGTCGCCCCCTTACCTTATCCCCGATGTCGCCCCCTTACCTTGTCCTTGACGTTCATGTCGCCCCCTTACCTTGTCCTTGACGTTCATGTCGCCCCCTTACCTTATCCCCGATGTCGCCCCCTTACCTTGTCCTTGACGTTCATGTCGCCCCCTTACCTTATCCCTGATGTCGCCCCCTTACCTTATCCCTGATGTCGCCCCCTTACCTTATCCCCGATGTCGCCCCCTTACCTTGTCCTTGACGTTCATGTCGCCCCCTTACCTTGTCCTTGACGTTCATGTCGCCCCCCTTCTCCTTGTACTCCAGAACCCTGTTCAGATCCCCCCTCCGAGCGCCGGAAAACAGCATCTCAGGGTCAACCTGGGGAGGGGGGGGCAGGTATGGGATGGAAGAGTCAGACAACATCTTTCCTCACATCTTACAGCATTCTTTAAATCTTACAGCATTCCTCACATCTTACAGCGCTCCTCACATCTTACAGGGCTCCTCACATCTTACAGCGTTCCTCACACCTTACAGCATTCCTCACATCTAACAGCATTCTTTAAATCTTACAGCATTCCTCACATCTTACAGCGCTCCTCACATCTTACAGTGCTCCTTTCATCTTACAGGGCTCCTCACATTATGTACCCGTGGGGTGAGGGAGGTTCATTACGTACCAGTGGGGGTGGGGGGGTTCATTACGTACCGGTGGGGGTGGGGGTGGTTCAGGCTCCCCCTCCTCCTGCAGCGGTGGAGCGTCCCCATCCATGTAACCCGAGTCCTCCGAGCTGGAGATCGTCGCCAGGCTCTGCTTCGATTCGCTCTTCTTTATGGGGGTCGCGGGCATCTCCTGTAAGGGTCAGAGGTTAGAGGTTATGGAGGTCACCGGCGTCTCCTGCAACGTTCGGAGGTTACAGATTATGGGGGTTATTGGCATCTCCTGCAAGGGTCAAGCAGTAGAACAGTGAGGCCTTTAACGCTCAACCTGCCGTGGGCAACAGCGACAGTAACTGTGTGAGTACTGACCTTGATGGCACATCGGTATCCTACTGACCTTGACCCTACTGATCTTGATTACCGTACACTACTGACCTTGATGGTTGTACCCTAATTTCCTTGACCCCACTGACCTTGATGGCACGGCCATACCCCCCGCCAGCGTTGTACAGGAGGATCACGACCTTGGTGTGGTTCTTCTCCTCCGCAAGGTCAAGGGGCGTCCGGAACTCCTGAGGATTGAGGAATCACTGGTTACTGACAGTCATGGGTCAGGGGTCAGGGGTTACTGGGAGTCGTAAACTCCTGGGGATTGAGGAATCACTCAGGTTACTGAGAGTCATGGGTCAGGGGTCAGGGGTTACTGAGAGTCATGAACTCCCGGGGATTGAGGAATCACCGAGTACTGAGAGGTACGTGTTGTCATGGAAATAAAGCTAAGGTCTACTAAGTCTTTACAGGTGTACAGGAATTCCAAGACACCTTAAAAAGTGAGTAACTCACGCGTAGGTCCTTGGCGTTGACATTGGCTCCGGCCTTGAGCAGATTCTGCACGACGGGAGCGAAACCGCGGTCAGCCGCGTGGTGCAGCGCTGTGAAGCCCGACTGGAGCCAGCGAGGGAGAGAGACAAAAAACGGGTCAGAAACGTTAACGATCTGTTTAACTTTCTGTGGAAATCTGTTTACACTGATTCAGAAGTGTTGGGAACATTGGGTCTGGCCCAGTTGTCATGGCAATGGCTCTCCATAAAGGTAATGTCACAGCAGAAGTGTTATCAGTAGAGTAGAGTAGAGTAGAGTAGGGTGGGTCAGGTAGGACTGTTCCAGTTTAGACCGCTCTTCATTGTTACCACGACTACCATTTTTTCTCCAAAGAGCGTTACTGGGGCACTTTTCCCTCATCCTCAAGGGAGCAGATTCTGATGCTGAGAGGTCATGTTGGCACAGTCTTCTGTAATTTCCCTCCTCAAGAAGCCTTAAAACAGCCGACTTTAACTCAGAATTCTAAACCTCCCCCCGCTTCAGAGCTGGGCTCTCTCACACCCATGCAATTTTTTTCTGCAAAAACGCCAAGTTACCTACCATATCGCTGTTATTGAGAAACGAGCGGGCGTGTTGCCATGGTTACCTACCATATCGCTGTCATTGAGAAGCGAGCGGGAGCAGGCCTTGGCGAGGGTTTCCACAGCGACGTCCCGCCCTGCGATGGCTGCCAGGTGCATCGGCAGGCGACCCTCCTGAGGGTAAAGGTCAGAAGTCGGTCATTCATGCACAAGTTTCGTGAAAGGTCGCACAGACAGACTGAGGTAGTTCCTACAGCATGTTTCTTTCACTCTCACTGCATGACCGACTAAACATAATTTCTGACTTTGGCAGATGTTTCACCTTGATTTTTGACCTTGACAGATATCAAACCATAGTTCCTGACCTTGGCAGATGTTTAACCTTAATTTCTGACCTTGGCAGATGTTTAACCTTAATTTTGACCTTGGCAGATGATTAACCATAATTTCTGACCTTGGCAGATGTTAAACCTTGATTTCTGACCTTGTCGCGCATGTTGACAGACGACCCGTTCTTCAGCAGTGCCTCAGCAATCCCAGCATGCCCCTGTTCTGCAGCCATGTGCAGCGCAGTTTTTTTCTGCAGGGATTAAAATTTAACAAAAAAAGATAAACATCAGATATTCTTCAAGACTCTGAGGTTATTAATAAAGGTTATTATTATGATTACTATTATATGAAGGTTATCATTATTACATTATTATTATTAAAAGCTCCCTACCGTTTGGTCGATGCTGAAGACGTCTGCACCAGCCTTCAGCAGTTCTTGTTACTTATAAAAGCTCCTTACCGTTTGGTCGATGCTGAAGACGTCTGCACCAGCCTTCAGCAGTTCTTGTTACTTAAAAAAGCTCCTTACCGTTTGGTCGATGCTGAAGACGTCTGCACCAGCCTTCAGCAGTTCTTGTTACTTATAAAAGCTCCTTACCGTTTGGTCGATGCTGAAGACGTCTGCACCAGCCTTCAGCAGTTCTTGTTACTTAAAAAAGCTCCTTACCGTTTGGTCGATGCTGAAGACGTCTCAACCAGCCTTCAGCAGTTCTTGTTACTTATAAAAGCTCCTTACCGTTTGGTCCATGCTGAAGACGTCTGCGCCAGCCTTCAGCAGTTCTTGTGACTTATAAAAGCTCCTTACCGTTTGGTCGATGCTGAAGACGTCTGCGCCAGCCTCCAGCAGTTCTTGTGACTTATAAAAGCTCCTTACCGTTTGGTCGATGCTGAAGACGTCTGCGCCAGCCTCCAGCAGTTCTTGTTACTTATAAAAGCTCCTTACCGTTTGGTCGATGCTGAAGACGTCTGCACCAGCCTTCAGCAGTTCTTGTTACTTATAAAAGATCCTTACCGTTTGGTCGATGCTGAAGACATCTGCGCCAGCCTTCAGCAGTTCCTGTGACACGCCGAGGTGACCTTTGTGACACGCCCAGTGGAGCGCAGTCCAGCCAGCCTGGATAAACAAACAAACAAACGAACAGGGAAAGATTAAGGATAACATCTCATATCACGACAAACAAGGTAATATGGATGAAAGAGATAGCCTGGAATCCAAACCTATTATAGCTCCCGAGTCTCTCTCCGATTTGCGGAGAGAGACTCGGGAGCTATAATAGGTTTGGGTTCCAGGCTATGAAAGAGATGGGCAAACAGGGCTGAACGGGTTTCCTAGCAGCTGAGAAAAAGCAAACATTTCAGTGTCTTATCATTTCTGTGCTGTTTGAACAGGCTGGGGTTGATGCTCATGTCAAAGGTGAAATGTGACTCACCGCGTCCTTTGACCCAAGGTCGCAGCCGGAGGTCAGCAGCAGCCTGACCATCTGAAGGTCACCTTCCTTCGCGGCCTGGATGATGCCCTCGGCCAGCGTGTGCCCAAGGTCGGGGCTGACTGACCTCTGCTCGACCTTCTGCTTCTCGACCTTGGGCTCCTGCGTTTCTGTTCTCATGAAGGACTGCGTTTCGACCTTGGCCTGCGTCTCGGCAGCCATCTCCAAGGTCGAAAGAAACTCCTCGTAATCCTGCTTCCAGCTCTGCTCCTCCTGCTCAGCATCCTGGGTAGGTCAGAGGGCAAGGTTCATCATTATTAAGAACCCCTCAGGTCATGCTGCCCTTAAACTTAAACTTTGTTGTTGGCCAGACGGCAGTTTAATGGGCAGCAGCCTGCAGCACAGTTACTGATCGATCCTCAACTTCCCGGCTATATCAAAGGTAATCACCTCCAGCACGGTTACTGATCGAACCTCAACTTTCCGGCTATATCAAAGGTAATCACCTCCAGCATGGTAACTGATCGATCCTCAACTTCCCGGCTATATCAAAGGTAATCTATTTTCAGGAATACTTTTCCTCAGAAAGCTAGTCCCAAATTACAAGTTATCAAGGAGAGGTTTTGTCCCTGGGGCCCCACCTAACTTTACCCCCACCAATCTGCCCTCCCCTGTACCCCCCCCCCCCGTACCCTCTGTACCCCCTTCAGTACCCCCCTTACCCGCAGCAGTCCCATGAGCCTCTGCTCCTCCTCCCCTGACAGAGTTTTCTGTGTGCGGACCAGACTGAGCTGCCTGTGCAGCGCCCGGACTCGCGCACCGGCCGCCAGGAACGAGTCCTTCTTGTCATCCGTCACCAAACCTGCCAAGGGAAACAGCTTCAGCTTACAGACACACAAACAAACAAACAAACAAACAAACAGGCCGCCAGGTACGAGTCCTTCTTGTCATCTGTCACCAAACCTGCCAAGGGAAACAGCTTCAGCTTACAGACACACAAACAAACAAACAAACAAACAAACAAACAAACAGGCCGACAGGTACAAGTCCTTCTTGTCTTCTGTCACCAAACCTGCCAAGGGAAACAGCTTCAGCTTACAGACACACAAACAAACAAACAAACAAACAAACAGGCCGACAGGTACGAGTCCTTCTTGTCTTCTGTCACCAAACCTGCCAAGGGAAACAGCTTCAGCTTACAGACACACAAACAAACAAACAAACAAACAGGCCGACAGGTACGAGTCCTTCTTGTCATCCGTCACAAGACCTGTGAAATGGAAACAGCACATAGAGTTTATCTTACAGACCTCTCTCTAACCCAAACTTACCTCTGCAGCGCCCTGCACTTATCCGTCACCAAACCTGCCCAGGGAAACAACTCCGTCATACACATTACTTCTTCTCCACTTGTAATAGGCAGAATCGACGTCCAGACAGACATGAGGAACTTACAGTTGTGCAGACGACTTGTCAGGCGGAATCTACGTCCAGACATAGTACATTACAGGTGTGCATGTACCTGCATAAGCTACGCCCAGACAGACATAAAGTTGAGGATGAAAGCAGTGCTTTCAGAAACTGCAGCTCTAAGAGAAAGTGTTTCCCACCTGCGTTGGTCTTGATGCTGGGCAGGATGAGGGGCCTCCTGCCCTGTGATTGGTCAGGAGTGATGAGGTTGAGTGACTGCAGGGCCTCAGGATGGACCAATGGCGGGTAGAGCTTGTGGGGGACCTCCACCGAGGCCGCTCGAGGGGGGGCTGCGGACACAGAGAAAAGTCAGGGCGTGTCAGTCATACCCCATGCGATTGGTGGAAGTAAAGGGGTGTGTCATTCATACTCACTTGCTATTGGTGGGAGGAAAGGGGCATGTCATTCATACTCACCAGTGATTGGTGAGAGTGTCAGACAGATACCAGCCTGCGATTGGTGGGAGTGAGAGATACTGAGCTGTGATTGGTGGGAGCAGCAGCGATGCTAACCTGTGATTGGTGGGAGCAGCAGCGATGCTAACCTGTGATTGGTGGGAGCAGCAGCGATACTGACCTGTGATTGGTAGGAGCAGTAGAGATGCTGACCTGTGATTGGTGGGAGCAGCAGCAATACTGACCTGTGATTGGTGGGAGCAGCAGCAATACTGACCTGTGATTGGTGGGAGCAGTAGAGATGCTGACCTGTGATTGGTGGGAGCAGTAGAGATGCTGACCTGTGATTGGTGGGAGCAGTAGCAATACTGACCTGTGATTGGTGGGAGCAGTAGAGATGCTGACCTGTGATTGGTGGGAGCAGTAGCAATACTGACCTGTGATTGGTGGGAGCAGTAGAGATGCTGACCTGTGATTGGTGGGAGTGAGAGATACTGACCTGTGATTGGTGGGAGCAGCAGCGTGGTGTCGGCGCAGTTTTCCCGCTGTACGGCCGTTATTCCCGCCAGTTTGAGCGCGTCGCGCCGGTTGGCGGCCTCGGCCTGCAGCTGTTCGGCGCAGAAGGTCGGTACGAGGAATGTGACCTCTACACCGCGACCCACGGGCGTCCATGTTCGGTAGAACACGTCCGCCGTGGGCGTGGCTGTTGCTAGGAGATTACCCAGAGTTCCACGTACCATCTCCATGGTGCCGGTGGAAAGGTGAGAGGTCGGGTGAGCCAGCTGCACTGTGATTGGTTCATAACCTGACACACAGGGTCAGAGATCAAAGTTCAGTAGGTTATAGCCATATGGAGGTCACAAAACAAAACAACTTCCTGACTTATATCAATGCATATTGATGTATTCATCCAAAGCTACAAGATTCTGAAAAAAAAACCATGATTCTGCTTCTGCTCCATTTGTAAGAACAGTTCACTCACTATTGCTATGACTCATATTTAAAGGTCATTAACTTATTTTGCACCTATTTCTCCTACAACCCCCATCCCCAACCCAGTCTGAGGTCACCAAACCAAAACATGGAAACTCATGACCTAACACCCCCTTACTATCACCCGCAAACCCCCTACCTCAGCAGTTACCCCCTCCCTTACCTGACACCCCCCTACCTCAGCAGTAGTCCCCTCCCTTACCTGCGACCTTGAGTTCCACGACCTTGTCTCTGGGCAGCAGCGTCTCCCGACCTTCCTCGTACTTCTCCACGTATGGCAGCAGGTCGGCCTTCCCAGCATCCCTCAGCAGGCGCTTCAGGAAGGTCGCGTTGTTCTGGTTGAAGAAGCCCTTGTCCACCAGCGTCTTGAACAGCTCCCGAGACGTCTTGATGCCGTTCAGCGCCTTTCTCGGGAGGTGGTTCCTGCAGCCCAGCTTCATCTTCTGCAAGTCCTGCGGAGAGATGTTGTTGGCAAGGTCGCGGATCAAGGGCAGGAGGGGTGTCTTGCCTTGTGGCATGGTTCTGTCCTTGGATTGACCTCAAGTCTCTTAGATAAAGACTTCAGTTGTCAGTGTTTAAGTCTGATCGATAACGACGTTGATACTCAGTCTTGGTCTCCTGTAGAACTGACTCTCACTTGTAGTAAAGCTGACATGTTCTAGAGGTGGATTTGACCTGGAAAATTGTCTTTGCCAGGTTTCAGGAACATCCAAACTGCAAGGTCGTCTGTTCAGACTTCAAGGTCGTCTGTGATCCGCACGGTGCTGGACACATGGGAAGAACACTCTCTCATCGTTGCCATGACAACACTGGATCAGGAAGGAGGCACTCTCCTGAGGAGGTGGATAGAAGGGTCAGAGGTCAGGTCCCCCATTACATATGTCTGCACCCCATTAAATATCTCTGCACCCCATTAAATATCTCTGCACCCCATTAAATATCTCTGCACCCCATTAAATATCTCTGCACCACAATTCACAATAATACTGTGTCTAGACTCTAAGCAATGCCTTTGTAGAGAATCACTGGTGATTGACAAGTGCTTGTTTAAATAACACCAGGTCCTGGCATTATCAGGAAACATACACTTTTGGTTACATTATCTTTTCATGTTGCCTGTACCAATAAAGATGAAATAGTTGTTAAAGCCGTCTGCTTCATGTTTGACTGTCATTTCCCCCACACAAATGTTGCAGTAGAACAGACTGAAATATCAGAGATATCCGTGGGCGAATTTTTCTGCCGTATGGGTGGTAAAAATATTTCTTTACCGGGGCAACAATAAAATAATGCCGGGCTAAAAACCTTCTTCCAGCAGCAGCCAGTCTGGCGGCAGGTTTGCTGAAAGCTTCCAGCTTCTAACAATCTGTATGAGATTCAGAATCACAGGAGGCAGAAACTCACCCAGCAGCGAGGAAGGTCCTTGTAACGCCCTAATCTTCAGGTGCAGAAATCCTGGAGTAAACTTTCTACACCTGCCACAGCTGGGCTCAGGTGTGTTGGTGCAGAACAGCAGGTGGGCTTAGGTAGTAACAGGTGTGGTCCACAGGTTGTTACAAATGTGTCGATAGTCGTGAAGTGTTGCTACAGATGTGTCGATAGTCGTGAAGTGTTGCTACAGATGTGTCGATAGCAGTGAAGTGCTGTGCAAACCGTGCCAGCTAAGTTTGTCTCGCTAGCGTGTGCCTCGCTACGCCCTCGCAACCAAACAAAAGCGACACGCCGATCAGCCGCGAACCCTGACCACTCACGACACCCGATCCCCCCGAATAGCCTTCACTCTAGCAACGCCGGTGTCGTGTTACCGGGGAGGGGATCAGATTGCACTTCATGGTGAGTTTATCTAAGCCCAAAGTAAACTCCGTCGGCTTGTTTGGCAGGACTGTGTGGGTGAACCTGGCGGGCCGACCTGAGGTCGGGGCGATTAAGGATTGCAGCTAATGAAATGTTTCTGTTGCCGGAGTCGGAGGCATGCCGGCATTGGCCACGGTTATTCACCCGTTGCCACGGTGATTCACGTGCACCCGACCGTGGTGCCGTGGATGGATAATGTTACCTGTGTTTATATTTAGCCTCAAACAGACGTGAAATAAATGGAAACATCGGTCATGGTTCGGGTCGTTACGAGAGCTTAATGTTCCTGAAGTTATTATTTACATGTCAACACAGACTTCCCCTGGACACACACTGGACATGGCCGCCTGGGCTTACGTTTCACAGACAGAACTTTCTATTGAACATCGGGCCAAACTTAGGATTCACATGGTTTTTGGAATGACTGAAGAGAATTATTAGCCCAGAACAAAAAGCAAAACAATGCAAAGGATGATTCATAAACAAACCATGAATCATCATTAATTTGTCTTGAACGAAACATTTGTATTTGAAAGTGATTTTTTTAAAGAAAATTGCCCTCTATTTTGGCGCATTGCGACTGAGCCCAGCTATGCTGGTGCCTAGCTACCCTGAGCACACTGAAGGGTGCCCGGGGTTGTGCCTAGTTATCCTGGGTACACCCTCCACAGTCAACACTGGAGGGTGCCCGGGGTTGTGCCTAGTTATCCTGGGTACACCCTCCACAGTCAACACTGGAGGGTGCCCGGGGTTGTGCCTAGTTATCCTGGGTACACCCTCCACAGACAACACTGGAGGGTGCCCAGGTTTGTGCCTAGTTATCCTGGGTACACCCTCCACAGACAACACTGAAGGGTGCCCGGGGTTGTGCCTAGTTATTCTGGGTACACCCTCCACAGTCAACACTGGAGGGTGCCCGGGGTTGTGCCTAGTTATCCTGGGTACACCCTCCACAGTCAACACTGGAGGGTGCCCGGGGTTGTGCCTAGTTATCCTGGGTACACCCTCCACAGACAACACTGGAGGGTGCCCGGGGTTGTGCCTAGTTATTCTGGGTACACCCTCCACAGTCAACACTGGAGGGTGCCCGGGGTTTGTGCCTACAAAATGTAGTTATCCTAGCTTGTCACTAGTTACCCAGAAACTAGAAAACAACTCAGACAAGACAAACTCAGAGCTTTTCCCTCGTTAAACAATGATAATATATTGTTATCCAAGCATCACTTAAATAAACAGTATAGTCATGACATTCATGATAAGTTCTTATGATCGTAGCAAAAACAGTTTTTCTGACACAAAACTTATTAATGTCTTAATAACTAAAGCATCTAAAATATACACAAAACCGTAACCAAAATAAACAGATAAACACCACGATTATTGCAGCATTAAGATTAGGATGATACAGCAGCTGATTTATGGGTATTCAGAGAAAAACTTAGTAACCTAAAATCCTAACAGAACACTTCAGTTTGTTCCCTGTTCATTGCAATTTCCCAGAGTCTGACTCTGATATGTATGGAAGCTGCAGGGTTCCTTGAGCCCACTCGTGGAGCAGGGCTCTCCCCTAGGCCTGCTGTAAACTTGTGTCCGTCCCGCTCACTGCTTGGGAATCCAAGGCTTTTAACATTTGTTACTCAATCCGTCATTTTAAGCTTAGGCCATGCCAATTTGATTTCTTGCTTCTCGGAATAGCCTGTCCTGTTTTTCCAATTTTGAAAAAAAAAAATTGGGTCACTTTTCCCATTCACAAATGGTAACTCAAAATCTTACTATTAAGTTGTAAAACTCAATAGCCACCAAAATAGATTATAAAGGCCTGAACATACATAAAAAGTGTGGTCACATTGATCATAAGTCTCAATATGAATCCATATATTACATGGCAAAGGGTAATTTTGTTGCTGAAAGTATAGTACTATCAAAGAAAGGGGTGCATTGCAAAGAATGAGCCATACAAAGATGAAACTTCAATAATCCTCTTTGCTATGTCAACCCGTTATCTTCACCCCAGACTTTATGTAACATTTTTTTATTCTTTTTTTTTACACCCTGTCGCTCCAATTTTTTTCTGAAAAAATCCGAGAAGCAACAAATAAATACTGGTGTGGCCTTTCGAATTCAGCTTTTTTTAGGGAAGGGGTGAAATTTTTGTTGGTCCCAACGACTAAGAAGTGTTAGTGATAGAGAGACGGCTCGTGTGGTAATCAGTTCCAAGCCCTGCATATGTTTGTGCCCGTGTGCACCGTGACTAACACACCGTTCCTTTTAGCCGTTGTGCTAGGTAAGGGTTAGGCTTAGAGGGACAAGTCCTGGCGACCGCCCTGCCATGTGATAAACAGCTCCAGGCCCTGTGTTTGTGCCCGTGTGCCTCGTGTTTAACACACCGCTCCGTTCAGCTGTGTGTTAGGTTAGGGTTCGGGTTAGGGACTGAGGGACGGGTGCTAGAGACAGCCCTGCCAGTGGTAAACCGCTTGTGTTTGCGCCTGTGTGCCCCATGTTTAACACACTTGCTCCTTTCAGCCCTGATGTTTGTGTAATCCTCGCCTTTTGTAAGCCAGGAGGAAAGTGAGACCCAAGCAGCGGCCTCGGAACAAAAACCAAAAACTCAACATCAACATGAACAGAACAACCCTGCTAACGTTACACCTGTTCAGGTGATTATGTAAACACCTGTCGGACAGGTGAGCCATGCAGGTGGGATGTTTACCTGTTGGACAGGTGAACCATTCATGTTTAGACCTGTCAAAGTCCCAGATCCAAAATTTGTAGCTCTGAGTCTAACAGAACATCAGAACCATTTCATGTGGGGAAACATTTTTTTTCAGCTTACAGAATTTTTCAGAGTCTAGTTACTAATTTTTTTCAAGGCCCCAAATGTCAGCAAGAAGTACTTAGTAACAGCAAAATAGGCTGCCGAGTACAGAATCCTGCCCTCAGAGTCAGACAGTTTCATGACTGCCGACACAACTGTGACACAAA
Organism: Branchiostoma lanceolatum; assembly: GCF_035083965.1. Lineage (NCBI taxonomy): Eukaryota > Metazoa > Chordata > Leptocardii > Amphioxiformes > Branchiostomatidae > Branchiostoma > Branchiostoma lanceolatum. The sequence goes on along the minus strand of NC_089737.1, from coordinate 16,747,079 downwards.
CACTGAGCTGGGCAACCCTCGGTAAAAAAATTACAGAAAAAACAATATCTCCATTTTTCATGGAGATAAAAATACATGCAGAACCTTCCCAGCTCACTTCCTCACCAGTATCACTATTACACACAGTTTTCCCCATACCTAATTATACCCTAACAACAGGGGTTTACCCCGTACCTACTTGCACACCCTTACATCTGCAATTGTAGTTAAGTTAAAAATGCAATAACAGTTTTTACTAACTGGCTATAATAGTCTGCACTAACGATTCTGAAGTCTTTCACCGGAATAAGTTTACATATTTACATCCACATGGACCAAACCTCGCGGCAAGCGTCCAGTTCCTTTTGTTTAGACTTATTTGCGATCCTGTTTGGAAAATAGTTGATTCGACATAAACAGACAGACGTAGGACTAGGTGGTATGAAAGGCTGCCTGTGATTGGTGGATGTCTATGTAAGGCTGCCTGTGATTGGATGGCTATGTACGTAGCTGTGCCAGTTGTCTCTCGATCTCGTCATCAGTCGGAACGTTCGACGCCGCGGCTCCGATTTTCCCGCGCCCGGCGGCCGGAGCCTCCGCAAGCTTTCCGGACATCTCGATTCCGATCTCATCCAACACCTGGGCAGGTAAACAAGCAAACAAATAGATAGATCAATAAACAAACAAACAAACAAACAACTCAGACATCTGTCACAGCAGGAGTTTCATTCAGTGATTGACATTCTGAAAGACGGTTAAATGTTCAGGTAAACAACTTGCAGGTTTGTGTGTATCAATCACAAAAGGAAAGAAAAATCCCATCTGGTCTCCATAACTTACTGTTTCATACATGCATTATAGTCATGCAGGGACAAGGTGCTGCAGTACCAGCCAGATCTGTCAGGTGGAGCTTCATTACAGACTTAACTTGTAGTAACACAGTGTTGGACCCTACCATGTGTAGTAGCGGGTGGAATGTACAATAGGGGGCTGAAGGACAGTACCATGTACACAAGGGGGCCATTGGACCGTACCATGTACACTAGGGGGCCATTGGACCGTACCATGTACACTAGGGGGCCATTGGACCGTACCATGTACACAAGGGGGCCATTGGACCGTACCATGTACACTAGAGGGCCATTGGACCGTACCATGTACACTAGGGGGCCATTGGACCGTACCAGGTACACTAGGGGGCCATTGGACCATACCATGTACAAGAAGGGGCCATTGGACCATACCATGTACACTAGGGGGCCGTAGGACCATACCATGTACACTAGGGGGCCGTAGGACCGTACTATGTACTGACTGTAAGGGGGAGTGTTTACCTGGGTAACGATGGCGTCCTGTTCCTCCTCGTCTCCTGATTCGTCGAAAATGTCGTCGAGCGTGTCGCTGATCATCTCATCTGTCATCTCCATCTTCGCGTTCTCCCGCGAGAAATCCTGCAGCCAATCACAGACAGTCTTACACAAACATCAACCAATAATACACAGACAGTGTTACACAAACAACAACCAATCACAGACAGTCTTACACAAATATCTACCAATCACAGACAGTCTTACACAAACATCTATCAATCACAGACAGCCTTACATTAACATCAACCAATCACAGGCAGCCTTACTCGAACATCAACCAATCACAAACAGCCTTACTCAAACACCAACCAATCAAAGACAGCCTTGCTCAAACACCAACCAATCACAGACAGAAACATGGACCAATCAGCCGTTATTTACCTGCATGGTCTTGGCCATTTTCTGCGGGTTCATCTGCTTGTTGACGGCCCCCATGGTTTTACTGGTACGTTCCATCGCGCCCGCCATCTTTACCGTGGACTGCATTGTTTTCGCCTGGATGCCGACGGACTGGACCTGCGAGCTCGCGGCGTACGACCGTGTCTGCCAGAGAACAACACGATCACAGTTTGTGTGCGGCAGTGTTTCGTTAGATGTTCCCTTGTTGTCACATGTTACACCTAAACACTTCTATTCCAGCCTTACACTTACCGTTGGTATATCAATTACTGAATGAAAATAAAACAGACATTAAGAAAAGCCAAGCTCACAATTGCAATAAGGTGCGTGTTTGCTTGTTTATTTGTGTCCTACCTTCTGTTTCCTGAGAGCGACCAGCTGTTTTGCCAGGACCGTTGCCGCCTGCTTGTTTCCCTGCTTCGCTGCCTTCTTAATTTCCATCTCCAACTTCTTCTCTTCTCGCTCCAACGACATTCGATCCCGCTCAAGTCCTCGCTAGAACAGACAACATCAAAAACATTTTAACATCCTTGCAAAACACAACATCAGAAACATTCTAACGTCCTTGCTAAACACAAGTTACATCCAAAATATTCGCTTTAAAAACTACAGTTCAACTTTATTTTAGGACAAACCCAGAAGCTAGCCTTGGTGCCATCCCATTACAACTTGGGCTCCTACACACACTAGTGAAGTAAAGTTAGTAATCGGATCAGGCTGATGCTATTACTACACTTGTGTGTGTAGGAGCCCATCAGGCTGATGCCATCCAATTACTAACTACTACTTGTATTACTACACTTGTGTGTGTAGGAGCCCCGGTTGTAATAGGATGGCACCAAGGCTAGCTTCTGAGCTTTAATAGAGCAAGGCGGGCTCCAAATACCACGGCCAACATGCAAACTGACTGTGCAAACAAAAGTCTGGGGGAATAGTGACAAGTTGCAGTTCTGCAGGGGCTTCATGTGGTAAATCCCAATGTGTGCTTACATTGTAGCCGTGGCGACTGACGAAGGTGTTTTTGCTTGATATTACATATACTATACAGTAGCTAAGGCGGCAATCACAGCACTATATATATAGATAGATAGATAGACAAATACTATACCTTCTTATAGTAACGTTATATGTAATATTAGGCAAAAACATCCTTAGTCGCCACGGCTACTTAAATTGGTAATGTATGGGAAAAAAATGCAGCCATGGTGTTCTCTGGCATTTTAGCAATTTCTAAATATAATTGAAAAAATGATTTTGAGCCCTGTAGGAAGTTCATGGTCGTTCTGCTGACTTTGCCTCCCTGACGTCACCAGCAACAATCTCCACACCAAACTGCGGAATAGCCCAGCTAAAAATACTCTCCGCACAACTCGGACATGATCCCCAGACTAGCTAGTCTTGGACATGATCTCCAGACTAGTCTCGGACATGATCTCCAGACTAGTCTCGGACATGATCTCCAGACTAGTCTCGGACATGATCTCCCAACGCATTCCAGTACACCTCTGCTTGCTGTGTATGTGGCTGCCTGCCTGTTCGTTGAGGTTTTTACTTTATTATTTTCCCTATCAACGTTACTTAACGCCAAACTTGCTTGTAACTAAGCGAGAAGAAATAAGAAGAAGAGAACGCGCCCAGCCCAAGTCGGCAGCTCCGCCCCCCTCCCCCATAATTACCTGCGTTCTGCGCAGTTCCCTCTGCTGCTTCTTCGCGACTTCCTCCGGAGTTTCCCTCTTAAATAGCGGCATCTTAAACCCCTTCTCCTCTCACGGCGTCTCAAATCCTCCAGTTGGCGCGCGGAAAACGGCAGAAGCGGACGGAGTTCTTCAGCTCTGGTCGAGTTTGTTGTTCTGATGATGACCTGCCGGATGACTCACAGTCACGCGACCCGGAAGTGATCCTTAAAAACCTGATGACTCAAAACTGTCACTGTTGAGTCGCAGGTTGGGTAACGTTTATATACGTTAGGTGCTGTTTCTTTCGTCGCATTTTTACTCCCCTCTAGTCTTTCAAGACCTCTGTCAACAATTGTCGATATTAGAACTTAACAACATTCATTTCAAAGTTCTTTTCATGAACAATTCTGCACGAAATCGATTACTGGATACATCCTACTTGACCGACGACTCTACTCTACTAGTATGATCTAGTATGTACAGTGCCCAGGTAGACATGCACAGGTGTCACGTCCGCGCCACCAAGCGGAATTGGCAGGAACTACATACAATTAATCATATGACGAACGTGTGTCTGCAAAATGCAATCATTCAAAGGCATAGGCAACCCCAGAAGCGGTGCGGTTTGTAGAAGACCAGTTATGAATACAAAATCAACCAGATTTGTAAAAACTATTCACAGATGAACAAATAAATAAACCTTCATGCAGACCCATGTATGATGCATGAACCACCCCACTGGTTCCTATGGGATAACTGCTGAAGTTCCAGTGCAATTTTCATGTTGCTAAGGATGGAAAGTGATTCTTTGCTAAGGGTGGAAAGTGAAACTATTCCCACAAACGAAACGAATATTTTTTTCAACATCGGACCTAGATTTCCAGCTACTACATCAAATCCGAGAGACTCCACAAATGACGCCATTGACACGTGATGATGGTACATTTATTGTCACATCCACAAACCGCAAGCGTTAGCTACATGTATGTCAGTCTAAGCCTCTGGACATAACTACAAAACTAGAACCTCCGAGTTGTTTCTGTCCTCCAAACCGACATGTTGTTACTACAAGACGTGTACATTGTTGGCCTGTTACCATGGTTACTATCTAAGACATTTCAAGCTGTTTGTTTCACAACGGAGTCTGGAGCTATGTCGGCGGCTGGATACAAGCTTTGGTTTACATTTGGACAAACGGGCTGAAGTTTAATCTTGATGTGTTTGCTACAAGCTTCCGATATTCGTTTGATTCCTCTACAGCTCACTGCAGGTCCGTTTGCCAACTGCCTGCTGCAACATGATACACATTTTGCCGAAATCTCCTCACACATAACTGCATGTTCTTTCTTACAAAGGAAATAGACGTTACTTCTGGTCATCTCTTCACAAAAATAAGCATCTCCTCTAATTACGTCACCTACATTGACACTGGTGGAATATTTAGATTATTGGACCCTTTAAATTAATGAATGACTACAGGATTCGGGGAGACCCGTTCCAAGGTCATGTCAGTAACCTTTCATGGACTTCTTAACGCAGTCTGAAGTCGCCTGTCCTTATAAGGAAATCATCCGCATTGGTCCATTGCAAGAGAGAAAACTATATGTATACTCATCAATGCTCAGAGTTGATTGGTTTATCACCGACCAATCAAGTGCTGCTATTATGGATCACTGAAGCTCAGCAGCTGATTGGACGACACAAATCTGATTGTATGGATGACATTTTCAAGATCCCATGCCTGATTTGAGAGGGAAAATATAACATTTTGCCACTGGAAGTTTTACGACAAATATACTTTTTTTTGCATTGATGTTGTTTATATGGAAGTTTCTTGAAAGGCTCACAGCCGAATGTCCATCATAGCGGGTATCATTTGATCCCACAAACCCTCAGGCCGAAACGAACGTCCCCAAGTCTGACATCCACGGGTACAGTCTGGTGTCCCAACAGTCATGGCTGTCTGATCAACGTGCACCAATCACAGGCATGGTTCCAGAAATAATGATTCCTGATTGGTGTACTGTACACCAATCACAGGCATGGTTCCATCACAGGCATGGTTCCATAAAAAATGATACCTCATTGGTGTGCAGTGCACCCAATCACAGACATGGTTCTATGATGATTCCAGTTTTGATGTGCAGATGACCAATCACAGACATGGTTTCATACTGTTTTTTCATTGGGTACAGTGCTGCACACAAATCATTACGCCGGTTCCACGCCACTTTCTGATTGGTTTGCAACTAAGCATCAGAAGCACAAACCGTAACCGCCAAATTTGGGGACATTCTCCAGTCAGCCATTTTGCACATCACAGCTGGTCACAACAAGCACAAGTCGGGTTCTTAATTTGGCAATAATTTACACATGTATAGACTATTTATTCTCTACAATCTGAATATATAATATATCATATAATATTTAGGAATCTGCACATTCAATCTCCTGTCCGCACCATATTGCAAAAACACTAGAAGGACAGAAATTATATCTGAACCTCAAATAAATATGTACAATATAATTTGCACTACCTGTGTCCTCATTGATATGTGCATAACATAATGATTGCATTTACACAGAAATCATGGTGCACAAAATTACTTCATTTACACAGAAATCATGGTGCACAAAATGACTTCATTTACACAGTAATCATTGTGCTCAAAATGGCTGCATTTGCACAGTAATCATTGTGCACAAAATGAATTCATTTGCACATTAATCATTGTGCTCAAAATGACTTCATTTGCACAGTAATCATGGTGCACAAAATGACTTCATTTGCACAGTAATCATTGTGCACAAAATGATTGCATTTACACAGAAATCATGGTGCACAAAATGATTGCATTTACACAGAAATCATGGTGCACAAAATGACTTCATTTGCACAGTAATCATTGTGCTCAAAATGACTTCATTTGCACAGTAATCATTGTGCACAAAATGATTGCATTTACACAGAAATCATTGTGCACAAAATGGCTGCATTTACACAATAATCATGGTGCACAAAATAACTTCATTTGCACAGTAATCATTGTGCACAAAATGGCTGCATTTACACAGAAATCATGGTGCACAAAATAACTTCATTTACACAGAAATCATGGTGCACAAAATGGCTACATTTACACAGAAATCATGGTGCACAAAATGACTTCATTTGCACAGTAATCATTGTGCTCAAAATAACTTCATTTGCACAGTAATCATTGTGCACAAAATGGCTGCATTTACACAGAAATCATGGTGCACAAGATGGCTGCATTACTTGTGGTGCATTACCACAGTAGTACTTATTGCATGCAGTGTGGGTTCAATCTTGGTTCAATACAACAACCTATGGATATATTTATAACATCTAGGAAAATAGCTCCTTCTGTACACAGAATGGAATGCCCTGTCCCTCCGACCCAGTGCAGGCCAGGGAAATTGATGGTTACTATGGTAACCATTACCATAGCAACAGATCGAGCTGGGTAAGTTTATAGCGGGGGTGACAAGTACTACTGATAACACATGAAATACCGACCACATAGCAACTGTTACCTGGCAACTGTTACAAAGCAACTGTTACCTGCTGTGCTGATTCATAATGTACTACAGACCGGTGTTACAGGCTTGGATAATTCATTATGTACTACAGACCGGTGTTACAGGCTTGGATAATTCATTATGTACTTCAGACCAGTGTTACCTGCTGTGCTGATTCATAATGTACTACAGACCGGTGTTACAGGCTTGGATAATTCATTATGTACTACAGACCGGTGTTACACGCTGTGCCAATTTATAATGTACTACAGACCAGTGTTACAGGATGAACTATGGTCCAGTGTTACTGGATGTACTATGGTCCAGTGTTACTGGATGAACTATGGTCCAGTGTTACAGGCTGTACTATGGTCCAGCGTTACTGGATGTACTATGGTCCAGTGTTACTGGATGAACTATGGTCCAGTGTTACAGGCTGTACTATGGTCCAGCGTTACAGGCTGTGCAATGGTCGTGTTACAGGCTGTGCAAATTGGCCATGAACTTGTCCTGTTGCTTTTCTAATTTACCTAAGACTTCACCTATTTCCCAGCTGTTAAATTTCTGTTTGCATGACATCATCAAATTACATATAAGGGCATCAGTCCAAATAAGAGCATCAGTCCATATAGTGGACATCAGTCCATATAAGGGCATCAGTCCATATAAGGGCATCAGTCCATATAAGGGCATCAGTCCATATAAGGGCATCAGTCCGTATAAGGGCATCAGTCCATATAAGGGCATCAGTCCATATAAGGACATCAGTCCATATATGGGCATCAGTCCTGGCAGTAATATCGGGCCATCCAGTGGTCAGTCTCAAGGAACTGTGGAATAGCCTGACAGGTCAGTCCCAAGGAACTATGGGATAGCCTGACAAGCAGCTGTCCTGCATCAGGTGGCTTCTGGGATATGGGGTTGGAGGTCATCTCAGACAGCTGTTTCCTGGTTTTCCTCGGTGGTTGCTAGGAGATACTGCTCCTGCCCTTTCAGGTAGTCGGCAAGGTCACGGTCGTTAGCTTTCAGTGAGAGCAGGCGGGGTGTGTTGCCCTGGTAACAAAAGTAAACAGCAAATTGTGAGACAGTAAGCGGGGTGTTGCCCTGGTAACCACAGTAAACATCTAATTGAATCTCCGTCGCAAACCGTGGGGGAAGTGTAGAAACTTTACCAGGACAGAGTTCAAACAGAGGGGGAGCCCACACACTCACTGTTTGTTTGGGTGGAAGTTGCACTAAAACTGAATGTTCATGCTGAAGAGGAGAGATCTGCTCCCTTAGCAGAGTGTGTTGCCTTGGTAACAACAGTAAACGACAAGCTCTAAGCGAGAACCCCAACAATCTGACAGAACTGTGTGGGTGTAACACCTACGTTTGAATCCCTGCACGTGACCTTTGCCCCCGCAGCGACCAGCATGCAGCAGATTGACCTTCTCTGGTAGCTGGCAGCCTTGTGTAGCGGAGTTTGACCCCTGGAACAAACGGTACTTTACCATTAGGCTCGTCCCCGTGGCATCGCCAAAAATAAACTAGTCCACTGTAACCGTGAAGCTTTGTGCAGCATAGTTTGACCCCTTCAACAAAAAATACCTCCGGGAGTCTGTAACTGGTCCCCAATCTGGACCTTGCAGAATGCTATGTTCCTTGTCATTCAATGATCCATACACAAACTTTAAGGTTTTATTGTAACCTGTTACCTGGCAACAAAACAATGCAGCTAACTACTGTTACCTGGCAACACCTGTGTCAAAGGTCAGGATAAAAGACTCACTTCTCGTAGTCTGAGACTTCCAGCAGTGACGGAGGGCCTGCAGGAAACATGCAACATCATCATCATAACACACACAACATTACATAACAGAGCACAGAGTATTGCCATCAGAAAATATCGCAGATTATCACGATATGTCACAGGTCAGAGGTCATCCCCACCGTGCTTGAGGATGTACTCGACCAGGTCCTTGTGTCCGTAGCGCACCGCGTGGTGCAGTGGGGTCATCCCCTGGGGGTCAGTCGTGGCCAGGTCCGCACCGCTCCGCAACATCTCAACCAGCTGGGAACACAACAAACAAATAAACAAACAAACAAATAAACAAACACCCAACCCTAACCACAGGTCAGCACTCAACCATAGGCATTTGATACAATTTAAGCATAACCCCAACACTAACCCTGACCCCAACACCAACCCTGACCCCAACACTAACCCTGACCCCAACACTAACCCTGACCCCAACACTAACCCTGACCCCAACACCAACCCTGACCCCAACACTAACCCTGACCCCAACACCAACCCTGACCCCAACACTAACCCTGACCCCAACACCAACCCTGACCCCAACACTAACCCTGACCCCAACACCAACCCTGACCCCAACACCAACCCTGACCCCAACACCAACCCTGACCCCAACACTAACCCTGACCCCAACACCAACCCTGACCCCAACACCAACCCTGACCCCAACACCCAGTCGAACCGCAGGTCACCCTAGAACGCTTTCTTTTCTTTTTTACGGCGTTTGCCGCTTCACGATTTGACCCCGTTGCATGGGTGTAAATAACCGTCCGTCGTGCAGCAAAAAGACCTCGGACCTACATAATGTTTATATTTTTTCACATCTACAGGATCTGCCCAACACAACCATGTAGATATTTCGTGCACAGCAAATTGTCAGCGAGCGCTGTGGCTTTCGAAACATTGACAATTTTTTGGTCAGTATATTGGTGCGTGTATTTTTGACGGTTCACCTGGATCCAACTAGATATTTACATCTACCTCAACACTAACCCTAACCCCAACCCTGACCAGCACAGACATCAGTAAACAAAACAAACATGAAACACTTAATCCATGATAAAAACAAAGGAAAGGGATTTCTTTAACAAACCAAAACATTTGTAAGAAAATAAGGAAACAGCGGTGTGATACCCACCATGCTGATCTCCCCATCCCTGCACGCCTCCAGTAGTCCTGCAAAGAGGAATTATGGGTAAAATGAATGTCAAAGTTGACAGTTTCCTGCTTGATAGGATAAAGTCGACTATTATTATGAAAATTGATAACAATTACAGTCAGTATTATAACGGTTACCTAATTGCAATTACAAAAGCAACATGTTGGCTGTTACGTGCAATGGCTACATTTTGGCTGTTACTATTGTTCATGTGTGCAATGGCTACATTTTGGCTGTAATACTATTGTCCATGTGTGCAATGGCTACATTTTTGCTGCTACTATAATTGTACATGTGTGCAATGGCTACATGTTGCCAGCATTAAATGCATCCACAGCGACAGGCAGGAGATAAAATGGAAAACTTACGTGCGTCTTTTTCCGAAGCGTTGGGGCTGCTGTGGGGAGACACTGGAGTTAACTTGTGACTCACAGCAAAGATGCATCATGTGGACATTTTGTAACTCAACCAAATCAACCCGCCCAGACTTACTTGCTCTTTGTTTAAATTGTTCAACACTAATTACATTAATTACCTTGCACCAGGACTGTGTATTGTAACCGGGCGTGGCAGCTTACCTTGCACCAGGACTGTGTATTGTAACCGGGCGTGGCAGCTTACCTTGCACCAGGACTGTGTATTGTAACTGGGCGTGGCAGCTTACCTTGCACCAGGACTGTGTATTGTAACTGGGCGTGGCAGCTTACCTTGCACCAGGACTGTGTATTGTAACCGGGCGTGGCTGCACCAGGACTGTGTATTGTAACCGGGCGTGGCTGCACCAGGACTGTGTATTGTAACCGGGCGTGGCAGCTTACCTTGCACCAGGACTGTGTATTGTAACCGGGCGCGGCAGCTTACCTTGCACCAGGACTGTGTATTGTAACCGGGCGTGGCAGCTTACCTTGCACCAGGACTGTGTATTGTAACTGGGCGTGGCAGCTTACCTTGCACCAGGACTGTGTATTGTAACCGGGCGTGGCTGCACCAGGACTGTGTATTGTAACCGGGCGTGGCTGCTTACCTTGCACCAGGACTGTGTATTGTAACCGGGCGTGGCAGCTTACCTTGCACCAGGACTGTGTATTGTAACCGGGCGTGGCAGCTTACCTTGCACCAGGACTGTGTATTGTAACCGGGCGTGGCAGCTTACCTTGCACCAGGACTGTGTATTGTAACCGGGCGTGGCTGCACCAGGACTGTGTATTGTAACCGGGCGTGGCTGCTTACTTTGCACCAGGACTGTGTATTGTAACCGGGCGTGGCAGCTTACCTTGCACCAGGACTGTGTATTGTAACCGGGCGCGGCAGCTTACCTTGCACCAGGACTGTGTATTGTAACCGGGCGTGGCAGCTTACCTTGCACCAGGACTGTGTATTGTAACCGGGCGTGGCAGCTTACCTTGCACCAGGACTGTGTATTGTAACCGGGCGTGGCTGCACCAGGACTGTGTATTGTAACCGGGCGTGGCTGCTTACTTTGCACCAGGACTGTGTATTGTAACCGGGCGTGGCAGCTTACCTTGCACCAGGACTGTGTATTGTAACCGGGCGTGGCAGCTTACCTTGCACCAGGACTGTGTATTGTAACCGGGCGTGGCAGCTTACCTTGCACCAGGACTGTGTATTGTAACCGGGCGTGGCAGCTTACCTTGCACCAGGACTGTGTATTGTAACCGGGCGTGGCTGCACCAGGACTGTGTATTGTAACCGGGCGTGGCTGCTTACTTTGCACCAGGACTGTGTATTGTAACCGGGCGTGGCAGCTTACCTTGCACCAGGACTGTGTATTGTAACCGGGCGTGGCTGCTTACCTTGCAACAGGACTGTGTATTGTAACCGGGCGTGGCAGCTTACCTTGCACCAGGACTGTGTATTGTAACCGGGCGTGGCAGCTTACCTTGCACCAGGACTATGTATTGTAACTGGGTGTGGCAGCTTACCTTGCACCAGGACTGTGTATTGTAACCGGGCGCGGCAGCTTACCTTGCACCAGGACTGTGTATTGTAACCGGGTGTGGCAGCTTACCTTGCACCAGGACTGTGTATTGTAACCGGGCGTGGCAGCTTACCTTGCACCAGGACTGTGTATTGTAACCGGGCGTGGCAGCTTACCTTGCACCAGGACTGTGTATTGTAACCGGGCGTGGCTGCCGTCTGGTTGTGTTCGGAGAGCCAGAAAAGACTGGCGACGCTGGCTCCGACCTTCAGATAGGGATAAAGGGTTCACGGTCACAGGGTATATCGGGTTGCAATCATTTAAAGGGAATACTTCAAGAACACTTCAAAGTTGTGGCTTCAAGGTTTTCGATTTTAAAAAAAAATCTAGTACAAAAACTTCGAATATCATGAGTTATTACAATGATCTATCATTATGACCTATTACCTATGACCATGACATATTAACTTTAACCTTTGACCTCACCTGACACTGCAGACTGGTGGGGAGGACCGGTCCATTTGAGCAGGGGGGTGGCTCTGGACTCGGTCATTTCGTCTAGAAGACCTGTAACATTTACATCTAAACGGTAAATTTTCCAATTTTTGGATTTAGGTAATCTACTTACAAGGCAGCTCGAGATACAAACCTACATTGGAGACCCACTAACAAATAAACCTAGACATGCATGTGGAAGATTCAATGAGCTTACATAGGAGGCCTAAATATTGACTTACATGTACATGGATAACCCTCCTGGAACTTATATTAAACCGGGAACCAACGGCAGAACTTTTACAGGACACCTAGGTGGAACTTACATGGGTTAAGTAGGAGGAACTTACATGAGAGACCCAGGTGGAACTCACATGGGAGAGTCAGGTGGAACTTACATGGGAGACCCAAGGGAAACATTCGTGAGATGCCTACTAGTAGGTGGAACTTACATGGGAGACCCAGGTGGAACTTACATTCGTGAGATGCCTACTAGTAGGTGGAACTTACATGGGAGACCCTGGCGGCGTGACAGGGAACACGAAGGCCTTGCCCTGCGGCGTTCCGGCGCTGCTGTGACCTTTAGGATGCTGCTCCACAAGGTCGGGCATGGCGGGAGACGTACAGACGTCCTTGGTGATGACCAGCTCAGGGTCAAGGACAAACAGCTCCTTGGAAGAGATATCAGTCACATAATGGAGGTTCTCCTGTAAACAATAAACAACAGTAAACAACATCAATGAAAAAACATTCCAGTGAATATTACCAAGAAATAGGAACTGACATTAGCAATGCTGATACTCCCACAATAGGAAGCAAATCAGTAAGATATGAACAGCTTACAACCTGACAAGCTAAATTAAGGAATAAAAACTTAACATTACTCCGAATAAAGCAATTACCAAATATTTCCAGAAACTACTTTCTCTATTCTTGACAAGCAATAAAGATAGCAGCATGGATTTTCAAAACTAACAGGTTCATTCCAGTCCTGACACCTACCTGATGTGAAGTCTGAGTCTAGACAAAACTACCGATTGAAGTTCCATCATAGATAAGCCCATAGTGAGGGCAGAACTACAGATTGAAGTTCCATCATAGATAAGCCCATAGTCAGAGCAGAACTACAGATTGAAGTTCCATCATAGATAAGCCCATAGTGAGGGCAGAACTACAGATTGAAGATAAGCCCATAGTGAGGGTAGAACTACAGATTGAAGTTCCATCATAGATAAGCCCATAGTGAGGGCAGAACTGCAGATTGAAGTTCCATCATAGATAAGCCCATAGTGAGGGCAGAACTACAGATTGAAGTTCCATCATAGATAAGCCCATAGTGAGGGCAGAAAGGGGAAACTCTCTCACCTGGGTTCTGTCAATCCTGAAGAATCGGTCTGCATTGGTTGCTATGGAAACAAAACAGACAACAAAGATATTGTTGGTAAAACGTTTAACAGTAACATCTTTGCAAAAAAATTATCATCACAGAGTTACCGGGATTCATTAACATTGAAGGCAATGAATCAACAAGACATAAAAATGTTCGATGAGCAAAAAGCACTCACAGTCTAGGGTCAGGGTTTAAGGTCACTCATACTCACAGTGTAGGTCAGGGTTAAAGGTTATTCATACTCACAGTTTATGGTCAGGGTTAAAGGTCATTCATACTCAGTCTAGGGTCAGGGATAAAGGTCATTCATACTCACAGTCTAGGTCAGGGTTAATGGTCATTCATACTCACAGTCTAGGTCAGGGTTAAAGGTCATTCATACAGTCTAGGGTCAGGGTTAAAGGTCATTCATACTCACAGTCTAGGTCAGGGTTAATGGTCATTCATACTCACAGTCTAGGAAGCACCACTTGGGCGACAGCTTCTGGGTGGACACCGACAGGGTCAGGGTCGCTCGGGCCGGGTTATCCTGGGAACAAGAGCAGTAGCTGTTAGAATGCTTGGGCCAGGTTACCCTGGGAACAAGAGCAGTAACTGTTAGAAAAGCGCCTCCTATAGTGGTACTGCAGCATAGGGAGAGGGATGGGGAAGGGAAGAGCAGGAGGAGCGACTGAACACACGTACAGCACCTCCTGGCAGACTGCAGTGGTACTGCAGGAATGAGTGTGGGGAGAGACTGAACACAGCTCCCCCTTATAAACTGTAATGGTACTGCATGTAGGAATGAGTGTGGGGAGAGACTGAACACAGCTCCCCCATGTAAACTGTAGTGGTACTGCATGTAGGAATGAGTGTGGGGAGAGACTGAACACAGCTCCCCCATGTAAACTGTAGTGGTACTGCAGGTGGGAGGAGATACTGAAAACAGCTGGCTGCTAATTGGTCCGGAAGAAAAACTCTCTCCTCACACAGTTTAACCCTCAAAGTGTTCTACGACAAGCCCAGGAAAACGGGAGACAGTTGAGCAGTTTACGTCAGTCCTGTTGCTGCTCTGTGCTGTTCCCTTAGGAAATGGACTGTCCTGTGCTGTTCCCTTAGTGTTAGGAAATGGTGGGCTGTCCTGTGCTGTTCCCTTAGTATTAGGGAATGGTGGACTGTCCTGTGCTGTTCCCTTAGGAAATGGACTGTCCTGTGCTGTTCCCTTAGTATTAGGGAATGGTGGACTGTCCTGTGCTGTTCCCTTAGGAAATGGACTGTCCTGTGCTGTTCCCTTGTGTTAGGAAATGGTGGGCTGTCCTGTGCTGTTCCCTTGTGTTAGGAAATGGTGGACTGTCCTGTGCTGTTCCCTTAGGAAATGGACTGTCCTGTGCTGTTCCCTTGTGTTAGGAAATGGTGGACTGTCCTGTGCTGTTCCCTTGTGTTAGGAAATGGTGGACTATCCTGTGCTGTTCCCTTGTGTTAGGAAATGGTGGAGAGACATCATGAACTGCCATGGCGGAGGAACTGGATGGAACCACATGACAGAGGCATGACAGGGAGGATCTGGTTGTCATGTTACCACTTCAGTTAAATCCATCACTTTTGCTGCTGTAATACAACCACAAGCACCTAGCTCGCCTAGCTTTGCAGCATGGAACCCTAAGGCTGGTAGTTATAAACCTTGTCTCACTCCACCGTACCTTATCACTGCACACCTGGCTGAGCAGTACTAGTTAAACATTCACTTTTAAAACAAACAAACAAGTCTACGTTTCACAGCTTTTTTGTGCACTACTACAAGCGCGGAACCGAAGCTGTTTTCCCACTACAAGCGCGGAACCAGAGCTGTTTGTTCCTAACTTACAATGAGAGAGACGGATCTCTGAAACTTCACACCAGTGTGCGACTCCTGCAAAACAGCACAGGTCAGAGGTCAGAGTCAAACAGGTCGCAGGTTAGAGATGTCACACATTGACAGATGAAACGGGAGAGAAGCTACGGATGAAAGTGGAGGATGGACAAACTTCCACAATGGCCTGCTGAGGATTATAAGTAGCCTTCATCGAGGTATGGTGACTTTGGCCACACCGTTAGGTGATAACTGTAACAATGAACCTGGCTGAAATTTACAGAGCAGACTTAGGGAAACAGTCCCACCTCGATTAAGTAGGACAAGCACCCTCCCCATCTACCTTCTGTAGCCTGTACATTTGTATGACCTTCCCCCCCTCCCTACCTACCTCCAGTAGTTTGTATGACCTTGCCACCCTCCCTACCTACCTCCTGTAGTCTGTATGACCGTGACACCCTCCCTACCTACCTCCTGTAGTCTGTATGACCTTGCCCCCCTCCCCACCTACCTCCTGTAGTCTGTATGACCTTGCCACCCTCCCTACCTACCTCCTGTAGTCTGTATGACCTTGCCCCCCTCCCTACCTACCTCCTGTAGTCTGTATGACCTTGCCCCCCTCCCCACCTACCTCCTGTAGTCTGTATGACCTTGCCCCCCTCCCCACCTACCTCCTGTAGTCTGTATGACCTTGCCACCCTCCACACCTACCTCCTGTAGTCTGTATGACCTTGCCCCCCTCCCCACCTACCTCCTGTAGTCTGTATGACCTTGCCACCCTCCACACCTACACTGTAGTCTGTATGTCCTTGCCCCCCCCCCCCCACCTACCTTCTGTGGTCTGTGTAACCTTGCCCCCCCCCCCACACATAACTTCTGTAGTTTTCATGGTCTTTCCCCCCTCCCAAGCTATCTCCTGTAGTTTCTATGACATTGCCCCCCTCCCAAGCTCTCTCCTGTAGTTTGTATGACCTTGGCTCCCTCCCCACCTACCTCCTGTAGTCTCTCGATGTGGCCTCGACACTGCTCAAGGTCACAGTCACCTGCTACAACTATGATGCCGACAGGAATCGCTGAAACAAACAAAAAAACGATAATCAAGACCTGCTGACGTTATTATACAAAGCAACAAATTTTTTAGCACCATGGACAAGGTTGTACATGACATAAAAGCTATTCATGTCTACTGCCGACTTACAGGCCTCCTAAAGTTTGTTTGTTTGTTTGTGTTCGACTTACAGGCCTCCTTCAGTTTGTCCTTGTCGTAGTGCAGCGCCTCGTAGTCCACCATGCTGACCTTGCTGACCTGGATGCGCAGACGCTCCGACGCCAGCCCCGGACCCGTGGCACTGGACATACAAGTAACAGAAAAGGTCAGGGGTCATGGTACTGAACATGCAAGGAACAAATAAGGTCAGGGGTCGTGGCACTGAACAAGCAAGGAACGAATGGGAGGGAGGGAGGGGAGACTTACTCTGCGCTGAGAGCGGTGGGGGTGCGTCTCTTGCTCTTCAGCACGACGTTGGCCTGGTTGCGCAGCGTGACGTGAACGGTCGCCGGCGCCAGGCGGCACGGCTCGCCGTCCACCTGCATTGGGATCGTCTTGTAGGTCGTGATGCGCGCCTCCCGGCACTGACACAGCCGCTCCCCGTGACCTCCGACCTGCAGGGTCGCCTGGGGACAGAGGTTAGCGGTTAAGTCAGTGGAAAGCCATAATAACTAAAAACATTTTAGTGACAAAAAACAAGCCTCACTGACCAATCAAAACCAACACACAGCCCATTGACCTATCAGAACCAACCCACAGCCCACTGACCAATCACAACCAACCTGATCTGCCAGTGGCCAATCAGAACCAACCTGATCTGCCAGCGGCCAATCAAAACCAACCCACAGCGCAATGAACAATTAGAACCAACCCATAGCCCACTGACCAATCAGAACCAACTCACAGCCCACTGACCAATCAGAACCAACCTGATCTGCCAGTGGCCAATCAAAACCAACCCACAGCGCAATGAACAATTAGAACCAACCCATAGCCCACTGACCAATCAGAACCAACCCACAGCCCACTGACCAATCAGAACCAACCTGATCTGCCAGTGGCCAATCAAAACCAACCCACAGCGCAATGAACAATTAGAACCAACCCATAGCCCACTGACCAATCAGAACCAACCCACAGCCTACTGACCAATCAGAACCAACCTGATCTGCCAGTGGCCAATCAAAACCAACCCACAGCGCAATGAACAATTAGAACCAACCCATAGCCCACTGACCAATCAGAACCAACCCACAGCCCACTGACCAATCAGAACCAACCTGATCTGCCAGTGGCCAATCAAAACCAACCCACAGCGCAATGACCAATCAGAACCAACCCACAGCCCACTGACCAATCAGAACCAACCTACAGCCCACAGACCAATCAGAACCAACACATGGTTGCCGGGGTGAAGCCCTGCATGACCATTGAGAACCTACCATGGTTGCCGGGGTTAAGCCCTGACCAATGAGAACGTACCATGGTTGCCGGGGTGAAGCCCTGACCAATGAGAATGTACCATGGTTGCTGGGGTGAAGTCCTGACCAATGAGAACCTACCATGGTTGCCGGGGTGAAGCCCTGACCAATGAGAACCTACCATGGTTGCCGGGGTTAAGCCCTGACCAATGAGAACGTACCATGGTTGCCGGGGTGAAGCCCTGACCAATGAGAACCTACCATGGTTGCCGGGGTGAAGCCCTGACCAATGAGAACATACCATGGTTGCCAGGGTGAAGCCCAGACCAATGAGAACCTACCATGGTTGCCAGGGTGAAGCCCTGACCAATGAGAATGTACCATGGTTGCCGGGGTGAAGCCCTGACCAATGAGAACGTACCATGGTTGGCGGGGTGAAGCCCTGACCAAAGAGAACGTACCATGGTTGCCGGGGTGAAGCTCTGACCAATGAGAATGTACCATGGTTGCCGGGGTGAAGTCCTGACCAATGAGAACGTACCATGGTTGCCGTGGTGAAGCCCTGACCAATGAGAACATACCATGGTTGCCGGGGTGAAGCCCAGACCAATGAGAACATACCATGGTTGCCGGGGTGAAGCCCAGCACCTCCAGGTAGCCGTCGTCGTGTCTCTGCGGTTCCAGCTCCGGGTGCTGGCTGCTGCTGGGGTTTCCCCATGGGACCGTGCCCGAACAGTATCTGCAACACAGGCGCACAATAGCAGTAAGGTGCACAATAGCAGTAAGGTGCACAACAGCAGTAAGGTGCACAACAGCAGTAAGGTGCACAATAGCAGTAAGGTGCATAATAGCAGTACGGCACACAGGTGTTTGTTTGTTAGTTTGTTTGTTCGTTCTTACCTGGGGATGTTTAGGAAGAGCAGACAGTGCAGTTTCAGCTCCTGAACCTTTGCTGTCATGTCGATGTCGTCGCACTGTGAAGAAAGGGAAAGTGTGTCACACTGCGGGGAAAGTGGATAATTACGATTCCTCCGTAATGAAAACATGAGCCTTAATTAGTGCAAGTCTAGTTTTAAGATTTTTAAGTCTTAGATGAGCTGGAATACTCACCACCAGGTGCACATATTTGGCCAGGTCCTTCGAACTGCCCTTCATCAGCTCACGACCTCCGGCCTGAAGGTCAAGACAGGGACACGTCATCATCATCATCATTATCCTCACCATCATCATCATCCTCATCCTTATCATCATCATCATCATCATCATCATCCTTATCATCATCATCATCCTTATCATCATCATCATCCTTATCATCATCATCATCATCATCCTTATCATCATCATCATCATTGTCATTACCATCATCATCATCCTTATCATCATCATCATCATTGTCATTACCATCATCATCATTATCCTCACCATCATCATCATCCTCATCCTTATCATCATCATCATCATCATCATCATCATCCTTATCATCATCATCATCATCCTTATCATCATCATCATCCTTATCATCATCATCATCATCATCATCCTTATCATCATCATCATCATTGTCATTACCATCATCATCATCATCATCATCATCATCATCATCATCATCATCATCATTATCATCATTCATCCTTATCATCATCATCATCATCATTATCATTATCATCATCATCATAATCATCATTATCATCATCATCATTATCATCATCATCATTATCATCATTATCATTATCATCATCATCATAATCATCATTATCATCATCATCCTTATCATCATCATCATTATCCTCACCATCACCACTTTTCAGCACTTCCCACTGAGTTTGGCTGAACAATAGATCAGACTTTGCAAGGGCGATTCGGCTTGATAGCAATGATAGAATCGGACATCATTGTTGGCTCCTGAACAACTACATGCCCATCTGGTGGCTTGTAATAAAGAACCACCCCCTGGTTTGTCTGTCATTGGAACCGTCATGTTTGATGATAAAAACTCTCCCAGCGTAGAGCATCTTGTTGGTTTGTTAGTTGTGCACAATCATTTGTAACATAAACTGGCATGTTTGTTTGTTTTTGTTGATAAAACTCACCCCCGCGTAGAACATCTTGTTGCGGAACCGGCTGTTGAATTTCTCAGGATTTGCCTCTGCAGAGGGCAAAGGTCAGGAAGTGTTAGAGAGACCAACTGTATCGACTGGAGGGAGTAAGATCAGTGGTAAAACAGTCACAGTCCAACTGTATCGACTGGAGGGAGTAAGATCAGTGGTAAAACAGTCACAGTCCAACTGTATCGACTGGAGGGAGTAAGATCAGTGGTAAAACAGTCACAGTCCAACTGTATTGACTGGAGGGAGTAAGATCAGTGGTAAAACAGTCACAGTCCAACTGTATCGACTGGAGGGAGTAAGATCAGTGGTAAAACAGTCACAGTCCAACTGTATTGACTGCAGGGAGTAATATCAGTGGTAAAACAGTCACAGTCCAGAAATGACTTATAATGTCATGTACTCCTCTATGGATATTTCTTTTGGTGGATCTCATTCCATTTGCTATATATAGCTGCTATTGTGGGCATTGCAACAAAATACATCCTAACCAAACTAGACATTAACTCCTGACCTATGACCTATGACCCAGTCATACATCATCATCATCATCATCATCGTCATCATCATCACCCCTCAATCTATAACGTGACCCCTGACCTTGTGACCCAGTCGTACATCCTAACCTGACTATAATGTGACCCTTGACCTCATGACTCAGTCATACATCCTAATCACACTATAATATGATCCCTGACCTCATGACCCAGTCATACATTTTACTCATCCTAATTGAACATACTGAACCCAAATGATAGCATGACCCCTGACCTCGTGACTCGTGGAACTCCAGCGCCACGTG
Source organism: Branchiostoma lanceolatum (assembly GCF_035083965.1). Lineage (NCBI taxonomy): Eukaryota > Metazoa > Chordata > Leptocardii > Amphioxiformes > Branchiostomatidae > Branchiostoma > Branchiostoma lanceolatum. The sequence goes on along the minus strand of NC_089737.1, from coordinate 16,726,124 downwards.
GGCGTCGGCCCCCATGCTGAAGTAGTTGTTCATCACGTCCAGCGGCAGCTGCAAGGATGGAACAAAGGTCGAGGTCAGACACATGCCCTGGGTAGAGGAAGGGCACTGACACGCTGTTTAGTCGCCCTCTAGTCAAGGTCGGCCAAGAGAAGGTACATGCCTTTACTTAGAAGCAGGGAACTTTAGTGAAGGTCAGCTCACAAAACAGGCCAAGGTCAGATGAAAGAACTGGGGGTTAATTGGCAGAGTTAAGTTTCAAGGTCATGCAAAGTTTGAGTTTTGAGGTGTCCTGAAATTTCCATGTTCACACATTCATAGAACATTAATATGCAGCATGCACGGCTGTCACACTGATTACACATTCATAGAACATTAATATGCAGTATGCACGGCTGCCAAACTGATCACACATTCATAGAACATTAATATGCAGTATGCACGGCTGCCAAACTGATCACACATTCATAGAACATTAATATGCAGTATGCACGGCTGCCAAACTGATCACACATTCATAGAACATTAATATGCAGCATGCACGGCTGCCAAACTGATTACAATCACATGGGTGCAAGTCAGGATAAAATATTTGACTGTCTTGTGACTTAACACTTTTTGCAAGCAGTAAATAATTATGTAAAATCACATTGCTGCAAAACATGCACTGGAATAGCACCAACAATGCACTGGTGCAACAACCACAATGCAATGGTACAACACGCAGCATGTACTGGAACAACACCCAGCATGCACTGGTACAGCACCCACAATGCACTGGTGCAACACCCAGCATGCACTGGTACAGCACCCACAATGCACTGGTGCAACAACCACAATGCACTGGTACAACACCCAGCATGCACTAGTGCAACACCCAGCATGCACTTGTGCAATACATGCAAGTCAGTTCTGGCTGTTACCTTCTCCTTCACTTCCCCCTCTGGAGCACCAAGCTCCGCCTCCTGAGAATGCCATATATCGGAGGGAGTGAGCACACAAGATGTAAGGTCTGTAGCTTTTAATCATGATCATGTACTGATGAACTTACCGGGAGAACAGCTGAAACAGCTAAGACAGGTGAAACACACGTGAAACAGGTGAGACACAGGTGGGACATGTAAGAGGCAGGTAAGACACGGGTAAGACATGGGTAAGAAAAGGTGGGACACAGGTGAGACACAGGTAAGCGTAGCACATGTACATGTATACCAGAAAGCTAACCTTGTCGACAGTAACCATGGTGACTAGGGAGCTGACAGTATTCTACAGTAACCATGGTGACTAGGAAGCTCACATGTATGTTAAACCGTTCTATTCTACATTTAGATGATGAGGTAGCTGACAGTATTCTACCGTAACCATGGTGACCAGGTAGCTGACAGTATTCTACAGTAACCATGATGACCAGCTAGCCTTCTCAGACTGTTCTATTCTACAGTAAAACAACAACCAGTTAGCTTCACAGTATTCTGCGGTAACCATGACTACCCAGTAGCTGACCTTGTCTCCGCCCTCCTCGCCCTCGTCGGCGGGCACCTGTCTGTTGGGCGACACCTGCAGGTTCCACCTGTCCAGCTGCACCACCGGGCCGTCCTCCACGTGCGACAGGATCTTGGAGATCGGCTCGTCCGTGTAACCCTGGTTACAACAAACAAACAAACAAACAGACAATCAATCAGTCCTCCACGTGTGACAGGATCTTAATGATTGTGTTATGTGACACCCGTTTCCAGTTGAGTGTTATGTAATCTGATACTTACCCCTTCCCAGTTGAGGGTTATGTTATATGATACTCACCCCTCCCCAGTTGAGAGGTATGTAATTTGATACTCACCCCTCCCCAGTTGAGGGTTACGTAATTTGATACTCACCCCTCCCCAGTTGAGGGTTACGTAATTTGATACTCACCCCTCCCCAGTTGAGGGTTCGCGCGAGGTCGTTCCCGGTGCCCAGGGGAAGCACAGCGACTGGGGGAGGGGGGTTCATGCCCAGGGAGTCCAGGGTCGAGAGGATCCAGCCAGCCTGCAAGGTCAGAAGGTCAGACATCAGTCAGTAGGGTCAAAGGTCAGGTTAAGTGAATAGGTCAGAGGGCAAGGTAAGTTGAGATCCTTCCCAAACCATACATGGAGAGCCTCTCACCGTTCCGTCCCCCCCACAGGCCAGGATTCTCAAGTTCGCGACCTTGCGGTACATTTCCAGCGCCTCCCGGGGCCCGCCCTGGGAGAGGTCGAACACCTGGCGGGGGTTCAGGTACCAGATGAACTTCTGCATGATCTTCGCTCCCTGCAGGATAAACAACAACACAGCTGTGTAACCATGGTAACAATGAAACAACCCTACCATCCTGGGAGAGGTCAAACACCTGGCAGCCGTGTTCTATTGAACCCTCCCACTGTTCTGCCTGTCCAGTGTTCTATAGAACCCTCCCACTGTTCTGCCTGTCCAGTGTTCTATAGAACCCTCCCACTGTTCTTCCTGCCCACTGTTCTATAGAACCCTCCCATTGTTCTTCCTGCCCAGTGTTCTATAGAACCCTCCCACTGTTCTTTCTGTCCACTGTTCTATAGAATCCTCCCACTGTTCTTCCCGCCTAGTGTTATAAAGAACCTCCCCACTGTTCTCCCTACCTAGTGTTCTATAGAAGTTCCTCCCACTGTTTTTCCTGCCCAGTGTTCTATAGAACCCTTCCAGTGTTCTATAGTATCGTTCTATAGAACCCTTCCAGTGTTCTATAGAACCCTGCCCACCTGGTTGCCTCCACTCTTGGGGTTGACGAACACCAGCAGCGGCTTGATGAAGGGCGAGGCGACAGGCTTGATCATGAAGGCCTTCGACTTGCTCTCCTGGAAAACAGATCGTAAAAGCTCATTATAAAAACATCATAGAAACACATATAAATGGTTTTATTCGCAAATTCATACAGAGCTAAAACAACATTGCAGCCTAATGATACAAAGTAAAAAGGCTGAATTACGCAGTTTCAGGGAATACACAACTGTACAAAATATCATCAATATTTACAAACCTAACCAAAACTGAACAACAAGGATATGTAGAAACGGTAGTAGGGTGATTACACAATAGGTATAAGTTACAATACGCTGTTCAGGAGTTTTGACAAGTAAGGAATGGCACTGTTCCTGTACCTGTCAGATCTTATAAAGGGTATGCTAAGCTGGAAACCCCCTTTTAAGTCCATATTGTGAACTTTATTGCGGGTGGGGGGTAGCCAGGGTCGAAACGTTGGTGAATTCATCAGAGATTTTGCAAACTTAAGACAGAGTGATTCCCTTCTTGCTTTTAAAGTGCAGAGGTTAAAAGTTGAAAGTGCGTCAGCATAGGAAGTATAATTATTGCCAAGTATGATTCTGAGGGCACGTTTTTGAATGCGTTCAAGTTGGTGGGATTGTAGAGTGGTTAGACCTGCGTGCCATACTGGGACTGCATATTCTATGACTGGTCGGACATATAGTAAATAAATTTCGCAAAGATCTTCAGTGCAGACACCAGAGCGTTTTAGCTTTTTAAGCCAGAAAAGGCGCGAGCGACATTATAATAACACATCATATAAACACATTACAATTCATGAAAGCACATTATGAGGGCTCAGCTTTCCGTCTCACATGGAGGAAGAGTATTCAGAGCAGCAGGTGGTCTTGTCCATTGCAGTTGGTGCCGTCTTGGCTAATATGTACAAAATGTAATCTCCATTGAAGCAGAGGGTTCATCGTACAGGTAAGCTCCCAGGTGAGGTCACCTTACAGGTGTGAGGTTAAGTCTTAAGGGCCTGCAGCTCACCTTGAGAGACTTTCTCTTGATGGAAGGTCGCTTCTTCTTCTTCAGCGAGGATTTGATGGACATCTGTCGATAGGAAATGACAAGTTTGGGGTGAATGAACCTAACGCATATATTAAGAACTCCAAACTTTAAGAGACGTTAAGATGTAAGCATGACTTAGGGCTGACATGATGGTCGACTATTTATAATCAAGCTAAAGCCGTAATTAATATATCCTCTCCACCACATTGACCCTGTTCTTCTCATGAACTTGCCCCCTCCAAATGACCTTGACTCTCCCCCATAACCCTGCCACCCTCCCATATTATTTGCCCCCTCCCAATGACATTGATCCACTTGACCTTGACCCCCTCCTTATGACTTTGACCCCTTCCTACGACCATGTCCCCTCCCCATGACCTTGCCACCCACCCTGTTCTTTGGAACCTTCATGATCCAAGATGGCGGCACGATGACCCCTGCGTGTGCTCCCAGGGTGCATTGCTCCTCGATGTGTTGCATCATGAAACATGATACTTTGTTGTGGTACTGCAAAAACAGATAATCAAAATGGCCTCAGCTAAATAACCACATCTAATGTTGATTTCTGTTCTCAAAATACATGTCAGGAACCCTTCCCTAAAGGCTGCAATCAAACTATAATCAATAATAAGTTCTTATATAAATTAGCCTGTTAGTTTGGCAACAGTTTGTACTTACAGCCATATCATGGGGACTTTACTCAATGCCATATTAGGTCTGAAAGTTGGTAGTTATTGCCATATTAGGAGTGAAAGTAGGTACTAGTTATTGCCATATTAGGAGTGAAAGTAGGTAGTTATTGCCATATTAGGAGTGAAAGTAAGTTATTGCCATATTAGGAGTGAAAGTGGGTACTTACAGCAGCTTTGCACCAAGAGCAGCTGATGGCTACAATTTCCTGTCAAAACACAGAATTTAAGTAAAGGTTATCTAGAACGAAATATGAAGTAAAAGTTATTGCAGACGGTTTGATTCGGCCAAGATCATCGTTTGTGTGTCTGCTCACAGCCTCCTGTAGCAATAGTTTACATCCGACGGCATTCGCGCCTATCTGAGCAGACAGACCCAACTAGATGGCAATATTATGAGTGGCTCCATTGCATGTTTCACAACTAAAAATACTGTAAACTTTAGTTGACTGACAGTCACATCACAGCAGTATAACAGCACTGGACCCACGACTGTCAGCTACTACTGTCACAGTCACTACAGTTACTGTGATGTACCTGAAAAGTACTGTGCAGCATCAGTGCCACTTACTGCACACACTACTAGACCATTACTGTTAACTACTCACTCACTCACTCACACTCACTCACTCACTCACTCACTCACTCACTCACTCACTCACTCACTCACTCACTCACTCACTCACTCACTCAACCACCCACCCACCCACCCACTCACTCACTCACTCACTCACTCACCCACTCACTCACTCACTCACTCACTCACTCACTCATCCACCCACTCACTCACTCACTCACTCCCACAGCTTAGTCAGCCGTCGGCGCAGCAAAGCAGTAAACTGTACAGTAGTTACATCAATAATAATTCTTAGTCTTACTGCACACACTACTAATATTGTTAGCTAATACTGTCAGTAATGTTAATTCTTAGTCTTACTGCACACACTACTAATATTGTTAGCTAATACTGTTACAGTATACAGTAAGTTGAACATAAATTCTTTGCACACAGTTTGCATGCAAGAGCTTCAGATCGTGAGGCAGGAGATGAAACTGATTAGGGATTGCTCCATAGATTCGGTTAGAGTCCAGACTGAGCTTGTGGCCCTCAGGAAAGAGCTCTGGGAATTGAAAAACAGGCTGAGCTCTACTCCGCCGGCAGCGTCGTGTTCTGCTCCGCCGGCAGCGACGTGTTCTGCTCCGCCGGCAACGTCGAGTTCTGCTCCGCCGGCAGCGTCGACTCTCACCAGGCCGAAGGAATCCTACGCCAATGCCGTGTCTGACACCTGCCCGTCGGAGACTATCCCTAAGTCCCTGCACGCGGGTGACCCTGGTCGGCAGGTGGAGAGGGCGCCTGTCACAAAGTCATCGCAGGCATCCCGACGTCGGGGCTACTCGAGTGGCTCTAGGGCTGTAGCCCGACCGCAGTCCACCTCAGCTGGTGGCCACAGTGACCTTGACTCTGAGGGCTTCCGCCTGGTGCAGAGAAAGAAGCAGAGGTCCAGGGCAGTGGTGGGTACGGCGGTGTCGTCCAGTCTGTCTGCGGTTAAGTCAAGACCAGCGGAGATCTTTGTGACACGCCTTGAACCGAACACACTGACTCAGGATGTTGAAAGGTACTTGACTGATAACTTGTCGCAGAAATGCGCAGTTAACTGTTCTAAACTAACCACAAAATACGATGGGTATTCCTCGTTCCGTGTCTCTGTTGACTACAATGCTGTGTCGGAAGTCCTGTCCCCATCTTTCTGGCCATGTGGGATCCTAGTGCGCCGCTTTCACAGTAGGCGACGCTCTTCCACTTCTTAACCATGGACTTGAAACAGAAACTGCGGATTGCATCGTATAACTGCCGTTCGGCCAAGAACTCAGTTGGAACAATCAAAAGTCTATGTGAATCAAATGACATTATTATGTTGCAAGAACACTGGCTTCTGCCTGATGATATTCCTTTTTTAAGCAGCATTAGTCCTGAGTTTATGGCCTCCGGGAAATCTCCAGTAAATCTTGAAGCAGGGGTGCTACAAGGACGCCCGTATGGGGGAGTGGGGATCATGTGGAGAAAGACCCTATCTTCTGTCATATCTCCTGTTGACATTGATGATGATAGTCTCATTGCTGTTAGAATAGATTTGAATGGATGTCAATTACTTTGTGTATGTGTATATATGCCTTGTGATATGCAAGCAAATACTGACTCATTTCTTGAGAAGCTGGGTAAACTGGAGGCACTCTTGGAGGATTATAATTCGTATGCTACGGTAATCTTGGGCGATTTTAATGCCTCTCCTACAAGTAGATTTGGTGCATTGTTACAGACGTTTTGCGAGGAAACTGGATTACACTGCTCAGACAGGGAACTTCTTCCGGCCGATTCTTACACTTACCTCAGTGATGTCCATGCTTCCACATCATGGATCGATCACTGTCTGGCAAGTGACACGGCTCACCAAAACATCAACAATATTCAGGTGTTGCATGATTATATCTCCTCTGATCACTTTCCACTCTGTATCTCTTTAGATGCAAATTTCCCAGCCATAGCTAAGGCTGCACACTCCGAGATTCCTCTCAAAATCACTGACTGGGCCAGGGCGATGCCAGGCCAAATAGACATGTATCGTTTATCTGTGGACAGTTTTCTGTCAAACGTGGAAATTCCACTGGACGCAATGATTTGTAAGGATCCGAATTGTCAGGATCAAGCGCATACTAATGCCCTCAACCTGTTTACCTGCCAATTAATTGCCACTCTAAAAGATTCTGCAAATTCCACTATAACTCAAAGAACGGGTTGCAATTCCTTTACACCTGTCCCCGGATGGAATGAGGTTGTTAAGGATTTGCATACGGCTGCACGTGAGGCCTACATTCTTTGGAGGGAAAGTGGCCGCCCTCGATCAGGTCCGATTTTTTCCTTAATGAATAAAGCCAGGGCAAAGTTTAAGTACGCCCTAAGACAGTGTAAACAGGAGGAAAACAGGGCAAGAGCCGACTCGACTGCGAAAAGTTTCAATGCCGGCCATACTAGAGAATTCTGGAAAAAGGTCCGTAGTACTAAATTCTCTCATTCTGTATTACCTAACACTATAGATGGTTGCTCTGGGGCTGAGCAGATCGCAGACATGTGGAGGAGTCATTTTGATAAACTGCTGAACTCTGTTAATAGTGAGGTACATAGACCTGCTGTTATGTCTGATTTGTCGACAGGTTGTCCTTTTGAATTTGATTCGGGGATGCAAATCTCTGCTGTGGAAGTATATGATATAATTAGAAACTTACCCAATGGAAAAGCGGTAGGGTCTGACGAAATCAGTAATGAACACCTTAAATATGCGGGGCCTAAGCTTAGCATATGCTTATCACTATTGTTTTCAGCCGCGCTTGTCCATAACTTCATTCCGAAAAGTATGTTAGATACTACCATCATTCCGGTTGTTAAAAACAAAACTGGTAATATTTCTGATAGTGATAACTATAGACCAATAGCAATTGCATCAGCATTATCCAAAGTTCTGGAGGCTGTTTTATTGAACAGGCTAGAGCCATATCTTCAAACCACTGCTCATCAGTTTGGTTTCAAACGTGGACATGGTCTTGACATGTGTGTATTTACTTTAAAACAGACAATTGAGTACTACCGGGGTCTCGGCTCTCCAGTTTTTGCTTGTTTTTTAGACGCCTCCAAGGCTTTTGATAGGGTAAACCATTGGACCCTATTTAAAAAACTCCTTGACAGAAAGGTCCCGGTGTATTTGGTGAGGTTTCTGGTTTATTGGTACCAGAACCAAACAATGTGTATTAGATGGAACAATGTTTTGTCTCCCTGCTTTTATGTATCAAATGGGGTAAGGCAAGGGAGTCTGCTATCCCCGCTACTATTCAATGTATATATAGATGATTTAAGCTCGAGACTCAGTTGTACTAAAGTAGGTTGCTATATAGGAGGCTGTCTTGTGAACCATCTTTTTTACGCTGACGACATGTGTTTGTTATGTCCTAGCCTTAAGTCTCTGCAAAAACTTGTAAGTACTTGTGAGGACTTTGGTTTAGAAAATGATGTATTATTCAATGTAAACAAGACATGCTGCATGTACTTCCCGAGTGCTAGTTTGCCACTTTTACATCCGCTCCCGTCGATCAAACTGTATGGAGAGTGTCTGAGATTTGTGACATCATTTGTATATCTTGGAATTGCTATTAATGACAGACTGAGTGATGATGACTGTATCCTTGCCCAACTAAGGGGCCTGTATTGTCGAGCAAATACTATAATTCGAAAATTTTGTCTTTGTTCACCTACTATTAAGAAAACACTATTCACGTCTCACTGCTCCCAACTCTTTGGGGCGCAGTTATGGAATTCTTTTCGCTCGAGTGTTCTGTCGAAATGTCGAATTGCCTACAACAATTGTTTCCGTATAATTATGAGTTTCCCAAGATCTTGCAGCGCAAGTGAAATGTTCGTGTGCAATCATACCGATACCTTCGACGCCAGATGGCGTAAACAGTGCCACTCCTTTGTACATAGGATTTTCAATTCTAGTAATGCCATTTTACAGTCCGTACTTAGGTCCGACTCTTTTTACAAGAACTCATTTTTCACCAACCTATGGAGCCGCCTCTACACATAGCCATAATATTGTTAGTTTGTCTCAAAATGTTGTATATAATCTTTGTTTTTCATGTTTGTCCCTATGTCATATGGGCCAGTGAGAGCCTGAAATAAAGAAATAATATATAATATACTACTAGTAGTGGTAGCACCTACTGTTAGAGTAACATGTTAACTTCTCAGTCTCACCTTAGAATGGAAGGAGAACTTCTGGTGGAATGGCTGCAAAGTACAACATGGGAAGGTCAAATATCAAGGTCAAACGTACGTATTCATGGAGCATGATAATATTTGAGGTGATGACTTCATTGTAAATATGTGTTTGTGTAGAAAGCCCCCCCCCCCCGAAACAGCTAGGGGCCCCATGATGCCAGATTTAAACACCCCCACCCCCCCTAGAAACAGCTAGGGGCCCCATGATGCCAGATTTAAACACCCCCACCCCCCCTAGAAACAGCTAGGGGCCCCATGATGCCAGATTTAAACACCCCCACCCCCCCTAGAAACAGCTAGGGGCCCCATGATGCCAGATTTAAACACCCCCACCCCCCCTAGAAACAGCTAGGGGCCCCATGATGCCAGATTTAAACACCCCCACCCCCCCTAGAAACAGCTAGGGGCCCCATGATGCCAGATTTAAACACCCCCACCCCCCCTAGAAACAGCTAGGGGCCCCATGATGCCAGATTTAAACACCCCCCCCCCCCCCGAAACAGCTAGGGGCCCCATGATGCCAGATTTAAACACCCCCACCCCCCCTAGAAACAGCTAGGGGCCCCATGATGCCAGATTTAAACACCCCCACCCCCCCTAGAAACAGCTAGGGGCCCCATGATGCCAGATTTAAACAGGGCCACCCAGCAGTCTGAAAACTTTATAAACACATGTAGATTAAAAACGTTTCTGAATCCTTTTTGACCTTGACGTAATCTTTACAAAAAAAACGACTTTTTAACCTATTAAGCCTGCCGCTTTGACATGAAATTTCACTTTGCTGCACTGTTTACACTGTTTGACCTTTGACTAGTAATTCTTACTTTGTCACACTGTTTACACTAATGTGGTTTGACCTTTGACATGTAGTTCCACTTTGCCCCACCGTTCACAGTAATGTGGTTTGACCTTTGACAAGCGAGTAGTGTCACCTTGCTGCACTGTTTACACTAGTCTAATGTCAGGTTTGACCTTTGACCTGTACTTTTTACTGTGCCACACCAACATGGTTTGACCTATGACCCATAGTTCTCACCTTGCCACACTGCTTACACTAATGTGGTTTGACCTATGACCTGCAGATCTCACCTTGCCGCACTGCTTACACTTGCCCTCCTGCCTGCGCCTGTGGACCCAGTGGTGCCGCACAAACGTCTGCGGGACAAACAGCACACATGTTTCTTTGTATTGGCCGTGATCTACTACTGATAAATCCTACCCGGAATGGAGCAGCCTCATTTATTTAGATAGCTTTAAACAACACTTTCAGATATATGTGCAAAGGTTAGATTTGACGGCTCGTGTACTGTAATCAGCTGCTGCCGCGCCGCGTGCCTGTGTGCTATGCCCAAGGGTGCACGTGGTTAGGCCGGATATATGATACAGATTTGACCCTGACTGACCTCTCGAGAACTTTTTGTCCCTGGCTCCCTGAAGGTCGGCCGACATCTGAAGTTGATCTGGGGAAAAGCAGCGTCAATGTAAAAACAACAAACAACAAACAACAAACAACAACAAAAGAACAATACGTCTCAACATTACATATGCATCAGAAACCACAGTAGAAGACAGTAAGATATCTGAAGACAAGGCTGCGATTCTTACCTTCTCTAAGACGTGCATGCAGCCGACGTGGACGAGGATCTTACAGCCGAGACATTTCTTCCTCGGCCCAGACTTCTGCAGGGGAAAATCATCGGGTCAGCAGGGGGGAACATTACATAGTTTTACATATATTAAACACCTACGTAAGCAACGTTTTTACCCTAACACAGTACACCCTGAACCATGCATGGTTCTCCCCCTAACACACCACACCCTGAACCATGCATGGTTCTCCCCCTAACACACCACACCCTGAACCATGCATGGTTCTCCCCCTAACACACCACACCCTGAACCATGCATGGTTCTCCCCCTAACACACCACACCCTGAACCATGCAAGCAAGGCTCTTCCCCTTCAGGCTTGACACACTACACCCTGAACCATGCATGCAAGGTTCCGGGTTCATTGCCATGGAACGGTGTTTCACGTGCACAGAGGACATGGACGTGAGAAAGCATGCATGGTTCCGGATTCATTGCCATGGAACGGTGTTTCACGTGCACAGAGGACATGGACGTGAGAAAGCATGTCCTCTGACTTACGAAGAAGTTTACCAGGCAGTCCTGCTCCCCCACATAGCAGAAGTCTCCCGACTCCTTCGTGTCCGTCCAGATGTGCTCCCCGTTTACTGCGTTGTCCTGGCAACAAAAAACAAAAAACAGTTGAGCTGGGAACCTGACCCTTCATTAAAGCAAATGAGATATCTACAAAAATCTATCTCTGATTCATGATTCACTATAAACTCAGCTGGTGCCGCACCTGCCTCCCCCCCAAAACACACTCAAACACTCACAAACACACACACACACACTCACACACTCACACACACACACTCACACACTCACACACACTCACACACACACTCACAAACACACTCACACTCACACACACACTCACACACACACACTCACACACACACACTCACTCACACACACACAAACACACACGCACACACACACACACACACGCACACACACACACACACGCACTCACACACACTGACACACACACACGCACTCACACACACACACGAACACACACGCACACACACACTCACACACGCGCACACACACACACACACGCACTCACACACACTGACACACACACACGCACTCACACACACACACGAACACACACGCACACACACACTCACACACGCGCACACACACACACACACGCACTCACACACACTGACACACACACACGCACTCACACACACACACAAACACACACGCACACACACACACACACACGCACACACACACACACACACACTCACACTCACACACCACCCCCGCCCCCCGTTCTGTTACTTACAGTCCAGTCAACGGCAGTCTTGAGCTGGCGTTCCCCCCCGTGCTTGAGGTGGTGTTGGTTCGGTTCATGATGGGCGTGGTCCTGCCCCCGGAGGTAAGACCTGGATATTGCTTTCCTGGAACACAAGAAAACAAACATCTAAAATCACTAATTCTAAATTACTAAATGTTTGGCAGGGTTTATACCACAACCCCTAAAACCTTTGCATAGGGGGTTACAAATAACCCCTAACATCTTGGTTGGGTTACAAATAACCTTGGCTGGGTGAAAAAAAAACTATTTGGCTGGGTGAAAAAAAACTATTTGGCTGGGTAAGTCATCGTTACCCTCCTGCACTTTGCCTTCAGTAGTGCTGAGGGAGGATTTTGTCCCAGCTGAAGCTGCGACACTCGGACTCGGAGGAAAGGGTGACCTGAGGTGACCTGAGGCGAGCATGCAGGGTGAAACACGTCACGACAGACTAAGGCATGCAGTACTGGTGGCGTTAGCTAGGTGGCGTACTTGAAACTTCGCGGCATCCGAGCGATGCCGTAGAACCGAGAGTCGGCCTCTTCCCTCCCCGCCTCTTCCACGTCATCATCATCGTGGTCTTCATCTGTTGCCATGGTGACCACGATCCGAGGGACGGGGCTTTTTGGCTTTCCACGCGACAACCGTAACTTCCGCGCGTAGTAGTGCATGTTCAAGGGCATGTCCAGGGCACCGCCAAGGTCACAATATGGCAGACATGTCCCCGGAACTCATGTCAAATCACCATGGCAACCTAGAATGGCAGCTGTATCCCAGAACTCATGTCAAATCACCATGGCGACGTAAAATGGCAGATGTTTTCTATGTCAGATCACCATGGCGACGTAAAATGGTAGCTGTATTATGGAACTCATGTCAAATCACCATGGCAACAATACCGAGCAAGGACAGGGGGTGATGGGATTGCTACTGCTCCTGGATATGATGTCCCATGATGCAACGGTGCATGAACCTTCCTCCTGAACATGCGATAGCCTGGAGCAGAAGCAAAGATACTAGAGGTCATGCTCAAGGTCACAACACACCTGTGCCCCCCTCTCAACTCCAACATTATCAGTCACACATTACAAAAGCCCACATGCCCCCACCAGGGCCCCTTAGAAGTGCATATGCCCCCATCAGGGTCCCACAGATGCAAACTTGCCCCCATCAGGGCCCCATAGACACACAAACCCCCATCAGGGCCCCACAGACACACATGCCCCCATCAGGGCCCCACAGACACACATGCCCCCATCAGGGCCCCATAGACACACAAACCCCCATCAGGGCCCCACAGACACACATGCCCCCATCAGGGCCCCATAGACACACAAACCCCCATCAGGGCCCCACAGACACACATGCCCCCATCAGGGCCCCACAGACACACATGCCCCCATCAGGGCCCCACAGACACACATTCCCCCATCAGGGCCCCACAGACACAAATGCCCCCATCAGGGCCCCACAGACACACATTCCCCCATCAGGGCCCCACAGATACACATGCTCCCATCAGGGCCCCACAGACACACATGCCCCCATCAGGGCCCCACAGACACACATTCCCCCATCAGGGCCCCACAGAAGCACACATGCCCCCATCAGGGCCCCACAGACACACATGCCCCCATCAAGGCCCCACAGACACACATGCCCCCATCAGGGCCCCACAGAAGCACACATGCCCCCATCAGGGCCCCACAGACACACATGCCCCCATCAGGGCCCCACAGACACACATGCCCCCATCAGGGCCCCACAGAAGCACACATTCCCCCATCAGGGCCCCACAGACACACATGCCCCCATCAGGGCCCCACAGACACACATGCCCCCATCAGGGCCCCACAGACACACACACGGCACCTGCAGACACAGCCCCTTGCAGGCCCCTCACAGCACCTCTATGTGTCTACAGGTAGGGTAAGAGCCCCATCTGGGCCCCTCACAGCACCTCTGTGTCTACAGGTACGAGCCCCCATCCGGGCCCCTCCAACACTGACATCACAGAGGAAAATCTGGTCATCACGAGGACTGGTCCACTCCAGGATGGGGGGATCAAGGACAGAGACTGGAATGGTCCATTCCAAGACAGGGAGGGGGAATGACTCAGCCCACCCTAGGATGGGCAGAAGATCTAGATGGTAAAATGGAGGACTGGATCAGCCCACTTTAGAATGGGGAGAGACAGAAGGAGGGTATTGGACTGGTCCACTCTAAGCAGGGGGCCCACCGATCCTTAAAGCCAGGAGGAAAATCCCATCCTCATCGCCATGCCGACAGCATCCACCCACCTCAGCACCAGCTGACCTCTGACCTATGACATCATTAAACCTGAGTCAGAGCAAAAGGGCCAGCCCACTTCACTGGTGGGGGGAAGAGCAAAGGGAGAAGACTGGTCCACTTTCATATGGGTGGAAACATTCATATGGGTGGAAACAGTGGTGGGCTGAATAAGGAACAGTCCATTACTAGTGGTGGGGGGTAAATGTGGAACAACAGGCGACAGTTAGAATTATAGCTGCTCCCCAGATTCAGACTAAAGCAGCATAACTGCAGCAAGACGATGTTAGGGGGAGAGGGGCACCTGTTGTAGGGCACACCTGGGGAAGATATAAGGTTCTCACCTGAGTTTGTCCCACCTGAGCGGCATGTCTGCTGTACCTGTCTCCCACAGGTGAGACAAGGTGTGCTACATGTACACCTGTCTACACCAACACACCTGCATACACCAACACACCTGCCCGTCACGAGCAGAACTCCTATACAGGTAGCACACCTGTCTCCTACAGGTGAGGAAAGGTACGCCACATTGACTACGCCAGTCATTCATGAATATAGTGATGTCATTACTCTGCAGTTGCCATAACAACAGACATTTATTGGGGCTGGGGGAGAAATGTTTAAATATAGCCATGCTGCCTACGGCTGCTTCAGGTCTCTGTTTCCGCTTTCTCTGAGCCGATTCTGAGAACAGCAGTTTTGTGGAAGACACAACCATGTACAGCAGCCAGTATTTAAACAATACAGCAGACCAGTAAATATACAGCAGACCAGTAAATACAGCAGACCAGTAATTATACAGCAGACCAGTAAATATACAGCAGACCAGTAAATATACAGCAGACCAGTAATTATATAAGTATTCGAGTAATGATGTTAGATTTATTTTGAAGTTGTTCATATTCCATGTTATTTGCCATATATTGTACCTGATGCAATTGTTGTGCAAAACACTTAACTATTGACTATTGACTATTCAATTCTAAAAACCCAAACCATTTGACCTATTGCCCCATTATAGATAACCTGGAATGATTGCAAATTAGCCGTTATGGTATAGATCTGACAGTTGCATGAAAATGACAATAGCACATGGCAGACTGACCTTGAAATATACGATAGAAATAACAACATCAGCAAAAATGAGCTGACAAGGGTCTTAGGCATTACGTACTTATACATCATGTATCTGTGACAGGTTTTCCACTGAACTGGTTGCATGAATGCTCAGATAAAACATAAATGCTCAGATAAAACATAAATGCTCAGGTAAAACATAAATGCTCAGATAAAACATAAATGCTCAGATACAACATAAATGCTCAGATGAAAAGGAAATAAAAAAGACAGCTTGGGCATGGGCAGTCATGGGCACAACATGCCAACTGTATACATGAACTATAAAATTGGCTGGTACAGAGTTCCGTCTCTTCTGCACTATTGTGTGTGGTGATGAACTTGAAAGTGAACAGGGAAGTAAAAGACGGACATTTAAAAAAAAATCATTGATAAAGATTGTGTAGCTGTTATGCATGAAGTCAAAACAGTGGGAACGCTGTTACAGATATACATGTACTAGTAAATAACAGTGGGAACGCTGTTACAGATATACATGTACTAGTAAATAAAACAGTGGGAACGCTGTTACAGATATACATGTACTAGTAAATAACAGTGGGAACGCTGTTACAGATATACATGTACTAGTAAATAAAACAGTGGGAACGCTGTTACAGATATACAATCATGTACTAGTAAATAAAACAGTGGGAGCGCTGTTACAGATATACATGTACTAGTAAATAAAACAGTGGGAACGCTGTTACAGATATACATGTACTAGTAAATACCCTGTTGTACAATTACAACCAGGGACTCCTTCCCACCAACTAGGTATTGCTTCCGCATTGACTGAAAACATAACACTCTTACTACATTTTACTCCCTCCTCAAATAATTCTACTCAATGGATACAGCCTTTAACAAAGAATGCATAGGCCGGGGGCCCTCTTGTGTGGGTTTAGAATTAGTCGGTTTATCGAAACGTAAGACATATAAATAACTTTGTCAATGCTTAGCAACTCCTATGTCTAAAAGTTATTTTCTATATACTCACTATCTAAATAGGATTTCTTTAACGTTGATGAAAGTAAGACATCCAGGTAGTAAGATACGCCAAAATTAATTACTCAAGCAACTGGATAAAGTTTTGAAACAGTCAGACGTTTCAGACAGCATCCACTGTCTTTCGTGCGGCCTTGGTCAAGTGTGGCTACCAAAATTGGACCTTCAACAAAGCCCTCAAACCTTCTGACCAGTCTAAGAAAACACTCAAGTGCAAACCATTGACCAACAGAAACAAGGCCAACATTACCATTCCCTACGTCCAAGGAGTATCGGAAAAACTCAGACGAATCTTCCAAAACTTCAACATTGCCACTAACTTCAAACCTCACTCAACTCTCAGGCAGAAATTGGTCCATCCAAAAGACAGCCGGAAAAAGGCATCAAAGCCAATGTCATCTACAAACTGAAATGTGAGGAACCGAACTGCAATAACATGTACATTGGGGAGACAAGTCGACCACTAAAAGAAAGGTACAAGGAACATTGCAGAAAGAGCGCTAACCGCTATTCCTCTGCCATTTACCACCATCTAAAACACAACCAGAGACACTCATTCAATCTCGAATCCACAGACATCCTAGATCGTGAAGAACGCTGGTTCGAACGGGGAATTAGAGAAGCAATATATGAGAGGATGTACAACCCCGCCCTCAACAGGAAAGGGGGTCTACGCGTTGAACTTTCAGGCACTTGGGATAATGTACTGCCCACCACCCCCCACCCCCGGACGAACAACATTTAGTTACTGTACTAAAATCAACAGTAGCTAATTGAACTATTGGCACAAAACTTTGTCTTGAATTAACCTTCTTTTAAAGACTACTTCAAGACATCCTAAATTGTCTTAACCTCATTAACATACCCATTCAGAGTTTTGGTATAAAACCTGGTGTTCTCAGTCCTATCGTTAGCCACTGACGAAAGACAGTGGATGCTGTCTGAAACGTCTGACTGTTTCAAAACTTTATCCAGTTGCTTGAGTAATTATTTTTGGAGGATTTCTTTTAATCTACAAATTCAGAAAACACAAAACAACCTACGATAACTGCACATGGTAAATCTGCAGTTTGTAGGGAAAAGCTAGGGGGCACTTCTGAGTGAGGCCAAGGCTTATCTACCTCCATAAACCTGCCCTGGGGCAATGAGGTCCCACCTGCGTCATTGCCTGTAGTTACCTAGCAACCAGCCAGCACTGAGGGCCTCTCAGGAAATCTGATTAAAAGTACAAAAGCTGTGAAACATCTGTTTATAGCCCAGGCTGAAGCAATGATAAACCCTGTTTATAGCCCAGGCTGAAGCAATGATAAACCCTGTTTATAGCCCAGGCTGAAACAATGATAAACCCTGTTCATAGCCCGGGCTGGAGCAATGATAAACCCTGTTTATAGCCCGGGCTGAAGCAATGATAAACCCTGTTTATAACCTGGGCTGAAGCAATGATAAACCCTGTTTCTAGCTCGGGCTGAAGCAATGATAAACCCTGTTTATAGCCCAGGCTGAAGCAATGATAAACCCTGTTTATAGCTCGGGCTGAAGCAATGATAAACCCTGTTTATAACCTGGGCTGAAGCAATGATAAACCCTGTTTATAACCTGGGCTGAAGCAATGATAAACCCTGTTTATAACCTGGGCTGAAGCAATGATAAACCCTGTTTCATGGCAGACATACCTATGAAATAATATAATGATAACAAATTAGTACATACTTGAACCCCCTGAAGTGATATGCAAAGGTTTGGTAAGGCTATGTTCAATGGAACAGTAATAGTAAAGTAATAGTAAAGTAGTACTACGGTAACAGTACAGTAACGGGACAGTAACAGGACAGTAACAGTACAGTAACGGGACAGTAACAGGACAGTAACAAGACAATAACAGGACGTACTTGAACCCGCTGAAGTGGTACGCGAAGGCTGTTCTGTGCTGTTCCTCGAGCTCGTCCCTGCTGCCCCTGCGACCTCCGACCCCGCGGGGTGCGATGGGAAGGTCTGGCACGACAGACGACCTTCGGCGCCCGCTCCGCACCACGAGAAGACGCTCGTCCGGGTCGGAGCTGCACGTGCTGGAGGAGGTGTACTCCATTCTCCTCAGAAAACAGCTAGGAACTGTCCTCTCGGTGGTCAAACCAACAACAAACTCACAAACTTGTCCTTTCTGTCCTCAAACCAGCTGGGAGCCTTCTCGGTCAGACCTACAATAACTTAAGTCGTCCTCTCTGCCCTCAAACCAGCAAGGAGCCGCCCTTCGACTTGTCCTGAACTTGACAGTTGAAGTTCTCCTTCAAACGATAAGGTACTTCTCTCTCCTTCATCAAACCAACAGGGAACTGCCTTTCAGCCGTCAAACCCACAAGGAAGTGTCCCTGTCCCCAGCAGCAACTTGTTGGGCCAAAACTACGTCTAGACCGGTCCATCAGGAATATGGGGGTGACAATGCTGGTAGCCTTACTACCCGTATTTAAAACTCTTAGAAACACATCATGTAAGTTGGTGGGACGCTTGACAACTAACTTTAAGCCTTATGGTTTATAACTGAACACTCCTCTGGGAATAGTGGTATGGTCCACTCGTAACAATATAAAAATCTGCCCCCTCCTGCAACAGTGGTGACACCAGAAAGGTCAAAGATGTAATGTTGTGGCTCAGCCAAGGTATCATAACACAAGAACACAGGAAGTGACATCACAGGAAGTGACATCATGAGGAAACAACAGAACAGAAAGTCTTTCTAACTCCTTCTGTCCACAGTGAGGAGAAAGTCTGGATGGTTTAAGATGTAAAAACTATGTTACCTGCTCCCCCTGTAGCAGTTGGTACGCCCCAAAGGTGCAGCCTTTGTCGTGGAATTTTCTACCTGAGCCCTCAGGCACGACCTTCACGCGACCTTCTGCACCAGCTGGGCACAAACAGGTCATTTCTCGCGTCACATCGCCGTGAAATAACTTTCTAAACGATTAGTTCCAATCTGGACAATGTCATACTTAAATGCTTTAAATGAAACAAGAGTTCGAGACATCATGCTTCCGTACATGGGATATTCAGAGCTACTATAGATTGTTTTGTTTTATCTTGTGTCATGGATTATGATTAATACAGTCAAGCCTGGCGCAAGCAACCGCCTCCAGTCACAAGCCACATTAAAACTGCCCGTCCCGTTTTACATAGTTAACCCCACCCTCAGCCCTACTTCATCTGCCCCTTTATAATTAGTAGTTGCTGAATCGAGGTTCGACTATAAATAGTTTTGTAATTAGCATAATCTGTGTTGACCGATCTTCTCTGCTCAAATTAGATATTGTATGTGTTAATGTCCTGTTAGAATTGCATTTAAAACATTCCTTCATTAATTAAACAAATAATATTCACAAAAGGTAGAAAAAGCGTAATTTTTGCTGCAGTTGCAAAAAAAGTCACCAGGAGGCCCCAAATGACCTTGACCTTCATCTTCGCAAAACCTATCCACCCACCAAATATGGTCACTCCATCCAGAGAATCTAAAAAGTTATCACATTCTAAAAAATCCAGAAACACTTTGAAACAGACACACAGACGGACAGACACACTGAAAACAACACCGCCGTTTTCACAAAGGTATAAAATCATGAATGTTGAAATGCGAGCAGAGGCCGGCGGCTGCATGAAGTCGAGCAGACAGGGAGATATGGAACACATGACCTCTGACCCGTTTCTGAATGTCTGACTTCTCTCCAATCGCAGCAGATATGAAACAGGTGTTTGCAACAGGGGACAGCAGCAGCGTTCACCATATATTCCCTGTGGTGTCAGCTTACATGTATATCATATCAGTCTTCCCTGTGGTGTCAGCTTACATGTATATCATATCAGTCTGCTCTGTGGAATCAGGTTACAGGTTAAAGCAACAGAATTCAGGAAGATAATTAAGAAAATTCAAGGTAATTACATCAAGCATTGCCTCAGAAAAAAACAGAACACATACCTTAGCCCTAACCCCCCCTGCCATAGCAACACTAACCCCCAACAGCACCCCCCTACCAGCAACCCCTACCAGCACCCCCCTACCAGCACCCCCCTACCAGCACCCCCCTACCAGCAACCCCCTCCCAGCCCCCCCTCCCAGCACCCCCTCCCCAGCTGCCGTTCTGAGGTAGAAACATTCTGACTCACCATGAGCTGCGGAGGAATGACATGTTCCCCCCTGGGAAGGGGGACAGTTCCCGGGTGGGGCAGACACCACCGACCCCCGGGTGGGGCAGACACCACCAACCCCTGGGCCACCCTGGGGGTGGGGAACCCGCTCAACAAACCCCAGGAGTACCCAAATCCTCAGAACTGACGGACTTCACTTCAACCCTGCTGAGGAATCTCGTGTTCCCTTACACTAGTTACAGCCGCACCAAACATTCCGCCTGTCAAACTGTCAGGTGTGTTTGGTTTGGTGTGAGCTGGCCTCTTAGTCTGGCAACCAGCGTCTGTACAGGCCAACACCAGGCTGGTGTGAGCTGAAGTAATGGAGCCCAAGATGGGACCAGGCTAGCTCCCTGCCTGTCGTGTGCTTGGTTTGTAGCCTAGTAGTGGCTGGGAGCAGGCTAGCTCCTGCTTGTCATGTGTGTTTGGCTTGTTCAAGTTGTTGTGAGCTAGCCCTGTACCAGGCTAGGTCTGCCTGTGGGGGTGTTTGGTTTGTTGTGAGCTAGCCCTGTACCAGGCTAGGTCTGCCTGTGGGGGTGTTTGGTTTGTTGTGAGCTAGCCCTGTACCAGGCTAGGTCTGCCTGTGGGGGTGTTTGGTTTGTTGTGAGCTAGCCCTGTACCAGGCTAGGTCTGCCTGTGGGGGTGTTTGGTTTGTTGTGAGCTAGCCCTGTACCAGGCTAGGTCTGCCTGTCGGGGGTGTTTGGCTTGTTGTGAGCTAGCCCTGTACCAGGCTAGGTCTGCCTGTCGGGGGTGTTTGGTTTGTTTCATGTGTGTTTGGTTTGTTGTACGTCTCTTTTCAGCAGCTGACAGTCGATGTGACAGCTCTGATGCCCAAGCCTACAGCAGGGAGCATCTCAAAAGTTACCACAGCTCGACACTCAAGCAGGGAACAACTCAAAAGTTACCACAGCTCGACACTCAAGCAGGGAACAACTCAAAAGTTACCACAGCTCTTACACTCAAGCAGGGAACAACTCAAAAACAACATCATGCAACAATGGGAACAACTCAAAAGTTACCACCTGAACCTTGCCCTGAAGTAGAATTTACGAGTCCTCCAAAGCAAACACCTGATCTTGCTTACCTGCCCGGACAGGTGAAACAAAAGCCAGTTTGCTAAGGTTTGTTCTTGGCTGATGTTTGGTCGGGCCAGATCAATGCAGAGAAAATAGCCAACTTTCGTCAGCTCTGATTCTGAACTTTAGAAACTACGATTCTCTCAAAGTCCAGGGAAACATTCCGGCCCACTGGGCAACTCATCATGGAGCAGCAGTGCCTCCTAGCATGTTTGGACCATACTGCAGGCTGAAACTCTGTTTTGCAGGCAACATGCCCAAAAACAAAAATAAAGCCCATTACATCTTTAACCTCTACTTAAGCAGGACACCTAAACTACTGTCCCTGGTGCTGAATGACATTCACACTGACACTGTTGTCCCTGGTGCTGAATGATATTCACACTGATACTGCTGTCCCTTGTGCTGAATGACATTCACACTGACACTTCTGTCCCTGGTGCTGGATGACATTCACACTGACACTTCTGTCCATCCTTGGTGCTAAATGACATTCACACTGACACTGCTGTCCCTGGTGCTGAATGATATTCACACTGATACTGCTGTCCCTTGTGCTGAATGACATTCACACTGACACTTCTGTCCCTGGTGCTGGATGACATTCACACTGACACTGCTGTCCCTGGTGCTGAATGACATTCACACTGGCACTGCTGTCCCTGGTGCTGATTGACATTCACACTGACACTGCTGTCCCTGGTGCTGAATGACATTCACACTGACACTGCTGTCCCTGGTGCTGAGTGACATTCACATTGACACTGCTGTCCCTGGTGCTGAATGACATTCACACTGACACTGCTGTCCCTGGTGCTGAATGACATTCACACTGACACTGCTGTCCCTGGTGCTGAATGACATTCACACTGACATTGCTGTCCATGGTGCTGAATGACATTCACACTGACACTGCTGTCCCTGGTGCTGAATGACATTCACACTGATACTGCTGTCCCTGGTGCTGAGTGACATTCACATTGACACTGCTGTCCCTGGTGCTGAATGACATTCACACTGACACTGCTGTCCCTGGTGCTGAATGACATTCACACTGACACTGCTGTCCCTGGTGCTGAATGACATTCACACTGACATTGCTGTCCATGGTGCTGAATGACATTCACACTGACACTGCTGTCCCTGGTGCTGAATGACATTCACACTGACACTGTTGTCCCTGGTGCTGAATGATATTCACACTGATACTGCTGTCCCTTGTGCTGAATGACATTCACACTGACACTGCTGTCCCTGGTGCTGAATGACATTCACACTGACACTGCTGTCCCTTGTGCTGAATGACATTCACACTGACACTTCTGTCCCTGGTGCTGGATGACATTCACACTGACACTTCTGTCCATCCTTGGTGCTAAATGACATTCACACTGACACTGCTGTCCCTGGTGCTGAATGATATTCACACTGATACTGCTGTCCCTTGTGCTGAATGACATTCACACTGACACTTCTGTCCCTGGTGCTGGATGACATTCACACTGACACTGCTGTCCCTGGTGCTGAATGACATTCACACTGGCACTGCTGTCCCTGGTGCTGATTGACATTCACACTGACACTGCTGTCCCTGGTGCTGAATGACATTCACACTGACACTGCTGTCCCTGGTGCTGAGTGACATTCACATTGACACTGCTGTCCCTGGTGCTGAATGACATTCACACTGACACTGCTGTCCCTGGTGCTGAATGACATTCACACTGACACTGCTGTCCCTGGTGCTGAATGACATTCACACTGACATTGCTGTCCATGGTGCTGAATGACATTCACACTGACACTGCTGTCCCTGGTGCTGAATGACATTCACACTGATACTGCTGTCCCTGGTGCTGAGTGACATTCACATTGACAATGCTGTCCCTGGTGCTGAATGACATTCACACTGACACTGCTGTCCCTGGTGCTGAATGACATTCACACTGACACTGCTGTCCCTGGTGCTGAATGACATTCACACTGACATTGCTGTCCATGGTGCTGAATGACATTCACACTGACACTGCTGTCCCTGGTGCTGAATGACATTCACACTGACACTGCTGTCCCTGGTGCTGAATGACATTCACACTGACATTGCTGTCCATGGTGCTGAATGACATTCACACTGACACTGCTGTCCCTGGTGCTGAATGACATTCACACTGACACTGCTGTCCCTGGTGCTGAATAACATTCACACTGACACTGCTGTCCATGGTGCTGAATAACATTCACACTGACACTGCTGTCCATGGTGCTGAGTGACATTCACATTGACACTGCTGTCCCTGGTGCTGAATGACATTCAGACTGACACTGCTGTCCATGGTGCTGAATGACATTCACACTGACACTGCTGTCCCTGGTGCTGAATGACATTCACACTGACACTGCTGTCCCTGGTGCTGAATGACATTCACACTGACACTGCTGTCCCTGGTGCTGAATGACATTCACACTGACACTGCTGTCCCTGGTGCTGAATGACATTCACACTGACACTGCTGTCCCTGGTGCTGAATGACATTCACACTGATACTGCTGTCCCTGGTGCTGAGTGACATTCACATTGACACTGCTGTCCCTGGTGCTGAATGACATTCACACTGACACTGCTGTCCATGGTGCTGAATGACATTCACACTGACACTGCTGTCCCTGGTGCTGAATGACATTCACACTGACATTGCTGTCCATGGTGCTGAATGACATTCACACTGACACTGCTGTCCCTGGTGCTGAATGACATTCACACTGACACTGCTGTCCCTGGTGCTGAATAACATTCACACTGACACTGCTGTCCATGGTGCTGAATGACATTCACACTGACACTGCTGTCCCTGGTGCTGAATGACATTCACACTGACACTGCTGTCCCTGGTGCTGAATAACATTCACACTGACACTGCTGTCCCTGGTGCTGAATGACATTCACACTGACATTGCTGTCCATGGTGCTGAATGACATTCACACTGACACTGCTGTCCATGGTGCTGAATGACATTCACACTGACACTGCTGTCCCTGGTGCTGAATAACATTCACACTGACATTGCTGTCCATGGTGCTGAATGACATTCACACTGACACTGCTGTCCCTGGTGCTGAATGACATTCACACTGACACTGCTGTCCCTGGTGCTGAATGACATTCACACTGACAATGCTGTCCCCTGTGCTGAATGACATTCATACTGACACTGCTGTCCCTGGTGCTGAATGACATTCACACTGACACTGCTGTCCCTGGTGCTGAATAACATTCACACTGACACTGCTGTCCCTGGTGCTGAAGTTACTACTACAGCAGGATCCTTTCACCATTGGCCTGTAAGTGTGTAAGTGTAAGTATGTAGACATCAGAAATACCTGCATAACATCAATTTTACATCCAATAACCTACAAATGTAGGTGGTATTTCCGGCAATGTTCATTTAGGGCTTATATTCCATGTAGGGATTATATTTCAAGTAGGCTTATATTTCATGTAGGGATCATATTTCAAGTAGGCTTATACATCTAGGGATCATATTTCATGTAGGGATCATATATTACACTACGATGTAGGCTTATATTTCATGTAGGCTCATATTTCATGTAGGCTCATATTTCATGTAGGGATCATATTTCATGTAGGATCATATTTCATGTAGGGATCATATTTCATGTAGGGATCATATCTAATGTAGGGATCATATTTCATGTAGGCTCATATTTCATGAAGGCTCATATTTCATGTAGGGATCATATTTCACCAGCGGGACTGGTCTGTGTTTCCTGCCCGCCGAGCTGTGTTATTGGTGAGACTCGCACGTAATGTCTCGGGTTCAGGCAGGAGTGATCAGTTTATTCCCAACACGTCCTCTTCTGGAAAAAGTACAGTCAGGATGCAGATTCATTCCTCAGAACTGCCGGCAAAACTGCCACATGACAGAGACAGCGCTCAGGACTGTGGCACGATGCAACTGTCAGACAGAACAGCCACACCAACTGCCACATTGTCCACTCTGTTGCTACAAAAGTACACATCAACATGAGCCTGGTTATCAGACTTATGAAACTCTTGAGCAATAGTACTGTACGACCTCACGTCAACCGTACGTGCACTCATGTCACATCCTCAGAACGGACGCTGTAGCCGCATTTTCCTTTTAGAGACTTTATTCAAGCCCGCACTCAAACCCGCCCGGCTGGTAGGAAAGAAAAGCTAATATCTAAGCTGCCTGTGGTGGTTATTACTAATATTTGTTCCCCTCTCACAGCCCCTGGCCTGCAGTAATAAGTTCTCCGCGGCCGAGCGGTTTCGCTGCACATCAGACAAACCAGTAACGAGAAGAAAATCCTCGGCTCCTCCAGACCCGCCGGGGTCAGGAACCTGAATGAGCTGCAAAATAAGCCTCCATCAGGGCCCAATAATGTCGTTTCCTGAGTTATTCATGTTCTGCCGAAGCCGTCAATCTTTCCTCACTTCCTGCATGGCTCGCCGCCTGCCTGGTCCATAGTTAGCTGTAGCAGCCCTGCCGTGAGTTTGTTTCCCAACTGTGTTGCTCATGCACACTACTGGAAAGGGTTGCAGTCCTCGGACGTCAAGCCGCGGTCCACTGTTTGTTGACCTTCCTGTGTTTAATCCAGATAAGGGGGACCAAAGAGGTCTGCAAACAGTCCTGTAGTTTTATGACTCTGACTGCTCAAAACAACCGTTTCTGATCTTTAATGGTCACAAAAACAATCTACATGTACCATATCAAATACCTACCACAGAGGCTTTTTGGTTTATGGTTGTGCCCTGCACTTTTGAGCCTTCTACAGAGGCTTTCTGGTTTATGGTCGTGCCCTGCACTTTTGAGCCTTCTACAGAGGCTTTCTGGTTTATGGTCGTGCCCTGCAGAGGAGGTTAATAGAATATGCCCCTTGCCGTGGCTGGATTGGAGTGTTTGTATTTGATCACATTTCTGATCTGTTTCATCCTACATCAGACGCAGGAAGCCGTTAATGCAGAGTGGTCCAGCTCGGTCGCCCTGGCAACAGCACAGACATCAAACCAACCCAGAACCAGGTCGTCCCCGGCAACAAACCAGGTCACCATCAAAGCGCAGGCTAAAAGCTGCCACATCAAACCCACTCCACAGGACAGGAGGTTCGCTAGAAGCCATGGCCTAAAACAACACGGCACGGAGGGGGCGAGGTCTGGGCAATTATTCTAGAGTGGGACTGCAGCCCTGTTCAACCAGGCAGATCACGCACTACTGCAGCACTAGTACCATCAACAGCACCCCCCACCCCCATTTAATTATAAACAACTCCCCCCACAGTGAGAACGACCCCAGTAAGAATAATAAACGACCCCCCAGTGAGAATGGTACAGCCTAATCACGACCCCAGTAAGAATAATAAATGACCCCCCCCACAGTGAGAATGGTACAGCCTAATCACGACCCCAGTAAGAATAATAAATGACCCCCCCCAGTGAGAATGGTACAGCCTAATCACGACCCCAGTAAGAATAATAAACAACCCCCCCCAGTGAGAATGGTACAGCCTAATCACGACCCCAGTAAGAATAATAAACAACCCCCCCCAGTGAGAATGGTACAGCCTAATCACGACCCCCGAAGGTAATAATAAACAACCCCCCCCCCCACAGTGAGAATGGTACAGCCTAATCACGACCCCAGTAAGAATAATAAATGACCCCCCACAGTGAGAATGGTACAGCCTAATCACGACCCAGTAAGAATGATAAGTGACTCCCACCTACTCGCCACCCGAGGCACTTACAGATTTCCTGGGAGACTCCTAACAACTTGGCCCTGATAATGCGGTCTATCCTGGCACAGCGCGCTGTCTTGGCGCTTCCTTATTGGACTTATTAAGGAGGTCCCGCGGGCATTCGGCTGCTTACAGTTACTTAGCGCTGACATCCTGACAAACTCAGTACCCAAGCTTCGCTACATCCTGACATGTGACAAACTCAGTAGCCAAGCTTCGCTACATCCTGACATGTGACAAACTCAGTACCCAAGCTTCGCTACATCCCGACATGTGACAAACTCATTACCCAAGCTTCGCTACATCCTGACATGTGACAAACTCAGTACCCAAGCTTCGCTACATCCTGACATGTGACAAACTCAGTACCCAAGCTTCGCTACATCCTGACATGTGACAAACTCAGTACCCAAGCTTCGCTACATCCCGACATGTGATAAACTCATTACTCAAGCTTCGCTACATCCTGACATGGAACAGTAGAGGGCCGGTTGGTGACTGAGCCATGATGTAAGCGCTGTCCCCTCATATATACGACATGTACACAGTCAATCACTAATCGTGCAATAAACATCTGTACTTGGACAAATCATTGCTCCGATTTCTTCTAGATTTTAAATGCATTTTAATTTGCTATACCAGTGACCTCTCAATTTGCAAGTTGAAATCAATAGTAGAGTGTAGATATTCCTTATAATAAGTTATTCTCTGTCAATGCTGTCTTGGTATCCAGTAATATTTAAATATTTTAATGAATTATCAACTTGTTGTTTTTGCTGTATATAAATTATAACGGCCAAGCTACAATTCAGCCATTGGGCTGCCGTTGTTCGCGACATGTGAATGTGAATTAGTCAATAAACCATTACTATGATGTAACACAATCATGCAACGATATAGAATCACCCAAGATAACTACAACCAGGCTAGAAGTCATGGACTCGTTACAGCCGCTCGCTGGGAGGAGAGCTGAAATCAGTTTGATTTGTACGGACCAAAACTGGGAGATGATAAACTGGACAGACACGACTGCTGCACAGACTTGTGTCGTGACTCGTTTGATGTAGCTGAATTGTTTATAGAGACTCACTCTGGATTGATACATCTTATCTGGGGATTAAACGTGAGAAATTATCCTGGAGGAACACGGCTTAACATCACCCCAGGGTTTCCATGTAGCTAGTGTTTAGGATAAATACACTCATTCAGGCTGAATACAGTCACTTTTTTATCAAATACATCTTTAATTTTTTTGCGAATCAAACTGAGAGAAAATCGTGAACCCCGCATGGAACTGTAGAGAAACGTCGGCTCGTGACCTGCTAAATGTTTGGAGAGACTCAGAAACATTTAATACAACCATGCAGATGGAAACTGAGAGGTGACATAAATAACTGGTAAAAACTGCAAAGAAACAGGCAAAACTAGCTGAGGATAATAATAATAAATGTAGAACAAATCAAGAAACATTAGAGTAGGTGGCAACACATACTGAAGTAAATTAATGTACAAAAAGATGGGAAATTTTACAAGAAGGGAAATTTTACAAGATGGGAAATTTTACAAGATGGGAAATTCTACAAGCAAGAAATGTTGGTGTCTACTAGTAGTTTCCTATGGATGAAACTGTTGAGATGATATTATCCAGGGATCGGTCCCGGCTGGGTTATTATGAGCTTTGAACCAGCTGATGATATAATCTGCTGACTCGATGACTGTTTTACTGGATGATAATCAGGATCAAACCTGGGAGATAATTATATATAACATCATCAGGAGCATCAACTGACACCGGCGCAGGCTGCCTGCAGGGCCGATAATCTGGGGATTCCTTTAAACCGCTTTACTGACACGATAATTAATTCTGTTAGAGATAAAAACCGCTTTGCTGACACGATAATTAATTCTGTTACAGTTCAAACCGCTCACCGAGAGAATTAATTCTGTTACAGTTCCAGACAGAGATGAAACATCGTGGAGACTGGAGCTGAGTCACGACCCCGGCGGGTTTGGTAACGTGTGGAAAGCGATGGTTCGCAGGATAAATATAATGATCTTTATTGCATATTTTATTCATGCCCAACATGGGCTAAATGAATAAAGTTAGATTATCAAAGTGGAAAATCAAGCTACATCCCATCTTTATCTAGTAAGTCTCTCGTCTCTTATCAAAACATGTGCTGACAAGATTTTGCATGTACATGTAGAGTAATTTACAATGTAGTTTTCAGATGATATGATATAGTGTTTAGTGTCTGGTCCGGTTGCAGGGCATTGACAAAATATTTGCGAACGCCTTTGTACAGAGAACATTCTAAAAAAAATGTGCTTCATTTTCCACATGATTTTCGTTACAAAATTACAAATAATTCATATTAGGATGAAACCTGATAGAATTAACATCCAGAGGGACTCCATGATAAAAACGGCAGGAGGGAATTTGTTCCGCCGACACGCTGAGATCCACTGATGAATCACGACGCTGCGCTGAGATGTTTGGTTGGAGTTGATGGAATGCCCCGGGGGGATGAGCCGGTTTCATCTCCTCATAGAAAACAGATTCAGTCTCATTACGCCGCACCGCGGGACAACGTTACGCCGCGCCACGGGACAACGTTACGCTGCGCAGGGGGACGTTACGCCGCGCAGGAGGACAGGATAATCCTGGCTGATAGGAAACAGACACATTCATCACTCAATCCGGGGCTCAACGTTCAGGGAGAATTTTGGGTGCACAACGCGACATAAAGTAGAACATAAAGATCTATAGAGCCTGAAATATCATATCAAAGTACGAAAAGGTTGGATTGATACTTAACTTTGAAAAATATTCTGTATACTTGTGTGAATAGTATATTACCCTATAGCCTGAAGGTTAGAGATCCCAGGAAACAATATCTCAAGACAAATCCATCCCTACAACTGGATAAGATTCAAACATCACTTCTGGACATTTCCAGTGAAAATTTTGCATACGATTCTTACGACTTAGTAGCTTTGACATGTTCAGCCGTTTTATTCCAATTAGATGCACCAGCATTGATTCGTTCTGCCAGGTCATTCAAGTGATGCTGAAAAAGAGGGACGGATGCCCAGAAGTAATCTCCGAATATTGTCCACTTGTAGAAATTAAAGTGTCTTTAAAAAAACAATAACATATAATTACCAACACTGCAGCACACCACTTACTACTAACGCATTATTAGCACACTCAACACATTAAGCTATACAATATTCTCCTACCAGAAACCTGGAATATCACCCTATGACAGTATGAGGCTTTAGAACTATCAAAGGGGCCCTGCATATCATATAGATATAGACTTGAAGCCAATGTTCATTTTCAACAAGATCTCTATTAGTAAAAACGCTCCGAGCTGCATCTGACATTTTCCCCTGAACCAGAGCCGAAGTCTTTGTAACCGAACCGCGGAAAGTTTCCAATTTTTGGGGCCAATTATCCCACTCCGATTCGCTGCTGTCCCGAGGGCTTCATGCATTTCATGGCGGCAAAGTGTTATTTTCCATTTGCAGAATTACTGCAGCCGAATCCCGGCACTTTCCGGGGATGTGAAGCTGATGGGGTTCCTGATTGCATTTTCCACTCTGGCGAGATCAGGTGTCGGCAAATATAGCATTTACACAATCTACAGGTTGGTCTGATACAGGGAAATATAGACGTTTCAGGTTGAAGCAAATATAGCAGATACATGTAGGTCTGATACAGGGAAATATAGAGCTTTCAGGTGTCAAGCAAATATAGCAGATACACGCAGGTCTGATACAGGGAAATATAGACGTTTCAGGTTGAAGCAAATATAGCAGATACATGTAGGTCTGATACAGGGAAATATAGACGTTTCAGGTTGAAGCAAATATAGCAGATACACGTAGGTCTGATACAGGGAAATATAGACGTTTCAGGTGAAGCAAATATAGCAGATACATGTAGGTCTGATACAGGGAAATAAAAAAGAGCTTTCAGGTGTCAAGCAAATATAGCAGATACATATAGGTCTGATACAGGGAAATATAGACGTTTCAGGTTGAAGCAAATATAGCAGATACATGTAGGTCTGATACAGGGAAATATAGACCTTTCAGGTTGAAGCAAATATAGCAGATACATGTAGGTCTGATACAGGGAAATATAGACGCTTCAGGTTGAAGCAAATATAGCAGATACATGTAGGTCTGATACAGGGAAATATAGACGTTTCAGGTTGAAGCAAATATAGCAGATACATGTAGGTCTGATACAGGGAAATATAGACGCTTCAGGTTGAAGCAAATATAGCAGATACATGTAGGTCTGATACAGGGAAATATAGACGTTTCAGGTTGAAGCAAATATAGCAGATACATGTAGGTCTGATACAGGGAAATATAGAGCTTTCAGGTGTCAAGCAAATATAGCAGATACACGCAGGTCTGATACAGGGAAATATAGACGTTTCAGGTTGAAGCAAATATAGCAGATACATGTAGGTCTGATACAGGGAAATATAGACGTTTCAGGTTGAAGCAAATATAGCAGATACACGTAGGTCTGATACAGGGAAATATAGACGTTTCAGGTGAAGCAAATATAGCAGATACATGTAGGTCTGATACAGGGAAATAAAAAAGAGCTTTCAGGTGTCAAGCAAATATAGCAGATACATATAGGTCTGATACAGGGAAATATAGACGTTTCAGGTTGAAGCAAATATAGCAGATACATGTAGGTCTGATACAGGGAAATATAGACCTTTCAGGTTGAAGCAAATATAGCAGATACATGTAGGTCTGATACAGGGAAATATAGACGCTTCAGGTTGAAGCAAATATAGCAGATACATGTAGGTCTGATACAGGGAAATATAGACGTTTCAGGTTGAAGCAAATATAGCAGATACATGTAGGTCTGATACAGGGAAATATAGACGCTTCAGGTTGAAGCAAATATAGCAGATACATGTAGGTCTGATACAGGGAAATATAGACGTTTCAGGTTGAAGCAAATATAGCAGATACATGTAGGTCTGATACAGGGAAATATAGAGCTTTCAGGTGTCAAGCAAATATAGCAGATACAGATTTTTCAGGTGCAGGGCTCGAAATTCATTTTTGGAAATAGGTGCACTGATTCACCCAACTAAAAAAATTAGGTGCACAGAAAGAATTTCACACAAAAAAATTGAACGCCAGCAAAACATACTTACAGAGTTCAACGCTCTTAAGAACTTCAATCTGTAATTGTAATTTCTATAGGCATAGCTAACATCAAAATTTCAAACAATTAACACATCAAATAAAGTACAACTGTTATAAATTATATTACTTTTTCTGATACTTACATTTCAGAACTATTGTGTCAACTAGTGTACAGTAGTACTACTAGTACCTTTATTTTTCAAAGGCCTATATTGCCTACAAAAATATCTAGGTGCACTGGTGAACCCACAGCCAAAAATGAGGTGCACAGCTCCAATTTTGGGTGCACACAGGTGCACATGCACCCAGTATATCGCGATCGAGCCTTGAAGTGTCAAGCAAATAAAGATGTTTCAGGTGTCAAGCCCTTCTCAATTCAGACCCATCTCCATCAGGACTGACTCCCGGCCTGAAGGTTCCCCCCCCCCCCCCCCGAGGAAGGGAAGGTCGTAGAGAACCACTCAGACCCACTTTCACTCTCACTCGGCCGCCCATTCCTGGCTCAGCGGAACGTCTCGGGACGTTATCGACGTCTTGGAGGCGTCCAATTTTCCCTCTCGGCCGTCAGCCGGCCATTTCCGCCGCTATAAACACTTTCCCCCCGCCCTGTCTGGCACCTGTACCTGCAGGGGGCTTCCACTTTCCCTTTCATGTCTTATAACTTTCCCTTTCACGTCTTATACTGTACAACTTTCCCTTTCATGCCTTATACTGTACAACTTTCCCTCCGCCCTGTCTGACACCTGTACCTGTGGGGGGCTTCCACTTTCCCTTTCATGTCTTATAACTTTCCCTTTCACGTCTTATACTGTACAACTTTCCCTTTCATGCCTTATACTGTACAACTTTCCCTCCGCCCTGTCTGACACCTGTACCTGTGGGGGGCTTCCACTTTCCCTTTCATGTCTTATAACTTTCCCTTTCATGCCTTATACTGTACAACTTTCCCTTTCATGTCTTATAACTTTCCCTTTCACATCTTATACTGTACAACTTTCCCTTTCACATCTTATACTGCACAACTTTCCCTTTCACATCTTATACTGTACAATTTTCCCTTTCATGCCTTATACTGTACAACTTTCCCTTTCGTGTCTTATACTGTACAACTTTCCCTTTCGTGTCTTATACTGTACAACTTTCCCTTTCGTGTCTTATACTGTACAACTTTCCCTTTCGTGTCTTATACTGTACAACTTTCCCTTTGATGTCTTGTACTGTACAACTTTCCCTTTCGTGTCTTATAACTTTCCCTTTCACATCTTATACAGTAACTGTACAATTTTCCCTTTCATGCCTTATACTGTACAATTTTCCCTTTCATGCCTTATACTGTACAACTTTCCCTTTCGTGTCTTATACTGTACAACTTTCCCTTTCGTGTCTTATACTGTACAACTTTCCCTTTCATGTCTTATACTGTACAACTTTCCCTTTGATGTCTTATAACTTTCCCTTTCACATCTTATACTGTACAACTTTCCCTTTCGTGTCTTATACTGTACAACTTTCCCTTTCATGCCTTATAACTTTCCCTTTCATGTCTTATAACTTTCCCTTTCACATCTTATACTGTACAACTTTCCCTTTCATGTCTTATAACTTTCCCTTTCACATCTTATACTGTACAACTTTCCCTTTCATGCCTTATAGTTATATTGTACAACTTTCCCCTTAATGTCTTATACTGTACACCTGTCTTCAGAAGTTTACCTGTGAGAACACCTGTCTTCAGAAGTTTACCTGTGAGGGTTGGGGGGGGGGGTGGTTGGTGTGTGCCGTACTGTATACAATAACATAAATCATGTGTGTCTTTAGGAGCACGCCCTGCTATAGATCATGTCAGGATGTACCTTTCTGTGTACAATAACATAAATCATGTGTACTCCCTGCCACTGTGTAAACACTGCTGGCGATAAAATGGGACAAGCCTTTGTTGGTTTAGTGACATATATCACAGTCATATATCTTAAATCTAAATCAGGAAAGAGGGGTGCTGCGCCCTCTTGTTTCAGCCCAGCACCCCCTTGTCGAATTCAGATTCTAGCTCAATAACCAATATATGTCAATATTGTGTGCGGGATCAGACTCCAGCAGCCTCAACTTTCTCTCCCTCCTCTTGTGTGTTCTCCATCAGAATTGTAATTATACTCCTTGTGTATCAGGATTGTTACATCGTACTTTCTCTGTAGTTGGCTTATTAGGAAAGGAAGTGTCCCATTTTGGGCAAGCTGCTCTCCGCGTGGGTGTACTAGTAATTAACTGCACTTCTTAAAGTGACACAATCATGCAATCTTCCAAGAACCCAGCCTGTGCAGCTACCAACACACCTGTACAGGTAAAACACCTGCCAACTCACCTGTATACGTACAGGTACAGGCACTAGTCTGTACCCCTGTACGGCTACCAACACACCTGCACAGGTAAAACACCTGCACAGGTAAAACACCTGCACAGGTAACACACCTGTCCGGATACAGCGCTACCAGTCCGTACCTGGGCCGGAACTTGTGCCGCTCGCGGCGGTTTAAGACTACACGTCTTGTGGGGTGAAAGTGAAAGTTTAAGACGTTTTCCTCACCTGTAAGACGTCTGTTTCCTTATTGTGAGGTGACTCAGTCTGTCCAAGGAGCCTCCCTCGGAGAACAGGTCGTCCTCCTCCGAGGCGTCCATGCCGGGCAGCCCGGTGCCGACCCCCTCGGACCGGGCGCGCGTGCGGCCTCTGCTCGGGACGCCCAGGCCCGGCCCGCCGTGCGCCGCGCCGGAAGCCATCGGTGGCACGCCGCCGCCTCGTGCGGGCTCGCCGTGCGGGGTGCTGAGCCGGCTGCGCCGCTGACCTGCCGCTAACCTCCCGGTGGCTGCTGATGCCGCTAACCTGCCGGTAACCGGCGGGACTAACCCTGACTAACCCGCGGTACTCCAACCTCCAACCTGCACCAACATCTCCACTTCCGCCATCATTGCTGCCGCACGGCACCATGGGAAGCCGCCCAGTACAAACTTTCCTCGGGCAGAACCAAGTCTGTTCCCGGGCAGAACCAAGTCAGTTCCCGTTTCCCCGGGCAGAACCAAGTCAGTTCCCGTTTCCCGGGCAGAACCAAGTCAGTTCCCGTTTCCTCGGGCAGAACCAAGTCAGTTCCCGTTTCCCGGGCAGAACCAAGTCAGTTCCCGTTTCCTCGGGCACAACCAAGTCAGTTCCCGTTTCCCCGGGCAGAACCAAGTCAGTTCCCGTTTCCCGGGCAGAACCAAGTCAGTTCCCGTTTCCCCGGGCAGAACCAAGTCAGTTCCCGTTTCCCGGGCAGAACCAAGTCAGTTCCCGGGCAGAACCAAGTCAGTTCCCGTTTCCTCGGGCAGAACCAAGTCAGTTCCCGTTTCCTCGGGCAGAACCAAGTCAGTTCCCGTTTCCCTCAGGCAGAACCAAGTCAGTTCCCGTTTCCTCGGGCAGAACCAAGTCAGTTCCCGGGCAGAACCAAGTCAGTTCCCGTTTCCTCGGGCAGAACCAAGTCAGTTCCCGTTTACGGGAAATTATTGGAGCGGGCGGGGGAGATATATAAATGAAAAGGAACTGAAATCCTGCTTTCACTCAAGCTTTCACTCAAGCTGCAGTGGAAATTTCGGACAGTTGCTAATATCTGTTCAATATGTACTCCTGCATTCGTTCTTTCATTCCTTTATTCGCCCATTCATTCTTCCATTCGTTCACTTCTATCTTCATCCATCCATCCATCCATCCATCCATTCATCCGTTCTCCCTGATAGCGGATTTTCTGGGAGATCCCAAGAGCATATAGTAGGCATTAGAACAATGTAATCACAGATTGCAGCCATTAGAACAATGTAATCACAGATAGCAGGCGTTAGAACAATGTAATCACAGATTGCAGCCATTAGAACAATGTGATCACGGATAGCAGGCGTTAGAACAATGTAATCACAGATAGCAGGCGTTAGAACAATGTAATCACAGATTGCAGCCATTAGAACAATGTGATCACAGATAGCAGGCGTTAGAACAATGTAATCACAGATAGCAGGCGTTAGAACAATGTAATCACAGATAGCAGGCGTTAGAACAATGTAATCACAGATTGCAGCCATTAGAACAATGTGATCACAGATAGCAGGCGTTAGAACAATGTAATCACAGATAGCAGGCGTTAGAACAATGTAATCACAGATAGCAGGCGTTAGAACAATGTAATCACAGATTGCAGCCATTAGAACAATGTGATCACAGATAGCAGGCGTTAGAACAATGTAATCACAGATTGCAGCCATTAGAACAATGTGATCACAGATAGCAGGCGTTAGAACAATGTGATCACAGATAGCAGGCGTTAGAACAATGTGATCACGGATAGCAGCCGTTAGAACAATGTAATCACAGATAGCAGGCGTTAGAACAATGTGATCACAGATAGCAGGCGTTAGAACAATGTGATCACGGATAGCAGGCGTTAGAACAATGTAATCACAGATAGCAGCCATTTGAACAATGTAATCACAGATAGTCCAGCGCTGATTATTGTAGAGCCACTTTGATAATGTCGTTTGATTTTCCAAGCGCCCGGGTCGGCTGTGACGTCACTGTTATAAAAGCAGACCTAATCACAAATGCTCCTAGCTATATAAATATCACCATGGCGACGGCGTTAATTTTCCCTAAAAGCTGTGATTTACGCTGATTGGCTGATGGCCCAGGGGACCCCAAGGTCAGGACAAACCGCGAAGGTCATGCCCACTGTACCTGAGCGTTTTTCTTTACGTTTGAAACTGTTTTCATTCATGCGTTCAAATAATGTCATTTTGATCTGGATTACTTTTGCAGAACAGATCGTCCCCAGTACGATGCGCTCCTGTATGTCTAAACTGTGCATACCTGGGGGTGCTGCACAAGGGATGTCTCAAACCCACTGTGTTTCAAAGCGGCGGATTTATGTAACCCGGCGGATTTATGTTAGTGGAGGATAAGTCTAAAGTCATCTTACTTCATATAATATTTACTAGTTGATTTTCTGTTAGTTTGTAATTACGTTTTTTGTTTGAAATGTCTTGTACTTAAGTTTGATAAGCCCCAGAGCACATCGGAACTTTGCCAAGCTAGATATATGGCGACAAGTATTTTTCCCTGGCTAAATAAACGGTAAAATGAAATAATATTATAACACCGTGTCAGGCTTAATTGCGCTTGCAGGCGAGATTTTAGGAGTTTTCGCTCAGCTTCTCCAGACAAAAGCCAGTCTGATTCAGTAACTTTGTAGCCGTCGGGTTAGTTTCCATGGCGACCTGAAAGTGCCCAGTTCCTGATGCTTTATTTGTTCGGCCCACCCAGAAGGCAAACACACGCCCCCTCCCCACGCCCCCCTCCCCACGCCCCCCTCCCCACGCCCCCCTCCCCACGCCCCCCTCCCCACGCCCCCCTCCCCACGCCCCCCTCCCCACGCCCCCCTCCCCACGCCCCCCTCCCCACGCCCCCCTCCCCACGCCCCCCTCCCCACGCACTTACATGTATTATGGTATTACTATTAGCCCCGTTGTTCCAGGTCGCTGAGCTCCACCTTTGCCTGAGGGGAAATAAATTCTGGCGTCAAACAACCAGACGGCGTGACCGGAGCGAACCCCGGACTAGCAGCGCCGCCTGGCGTCCGGCGGGGCAATGCAGGATAACGTGAGTGCTTTACTGGGAAGCCATCACGTAACGTTATGTGTTCATTTTGTACACGAAGTTTCCTCGGGGAAATTGTTTGTTGAGGACCAAAACTAACACGGTTTTCACTGGCGGTGGTGTTTCTTTGTGTGTGTGTGTGTGTCTGTCTGTCTGTCTGGGGGTGGGGTTATAGAGTTCTAATAACAGCAAGGTCCTTAACTGTCAAGGTTTAAAGCGGTCATGAATCACACGTGACGTCATGAATCACACGTGACGTCATGAATTACACGTGACGTCATGAGAAATCACACGTGACGCGATGAGTTCACACTGCATCATCCGGGCTTTATTGCTGCAACGTCATCACTCCTTACATCATCAATATCTGCCTACAACTAACTTTGTACGTCATCAATGTCTGCCTACAACTGTTTCACAAGGATTGGGTACTGCAGATGTGGCCAGGTGTGCTCTTGGTACAATGTATAGGTGTACTGTTACCTGGTGCTGTACAGGTGTACTGTTACCTGGTGCTGTACAGGTGTACTGTTACCTGGTGCTGTACAGGTGTACTGTTACCTGGTGCTGTACAGGTGTACTGTTACCTGGTGCTGTACAGGTGTACTGTTACCTGGTGCTGTACAGGTGTACTGTTACCTGGTGCTGTACAGGTGTACTGTTACCTGGTGCTGTACAGGTGTACTGTTACCTGGTGTTGCACAGGTGTACTGTTACCTGGTGCTGTACAGGTGTACTGTTACCTGGTGCTGTACAGGTGTACTGTTACCTGGTGTTGCACAGGTGTACTGTTACCTGGTGCTGTACAGGTGTACTGTTACCTGGTGCTGTATAGGTGTACTGTTACCTGGTGCTGTACAGGTGTACTGTTACCTGGTGCTGTACAGGTGTACTGTTACCTGGTGTTTTACAGGTGTACTGTTACCTGGTGCTGTACAGGTGTACTGTTACCTGGTGCTGTACAGGTGTACTGTTACCTGGTGCTGTTCAGCTGACTGTTACCTGGTGCTGTACAGGTGTACTGTTACCTGGTGCTGTACAGGTGTACTGTTACCTGGTGCTGTACAGGTGTACTGTTACCTGGTGCTGTACAGGTGTACTGTTACCTGGTGCTGTACAGGTGTACTGTTACCTGGTGTTGCACAGGTGTACTGTTACCTGGTGCTGTACAGGTGTACTGTTACCTGGTGCTGTACAGGTGTACTGTTACCTGGTGTTGCACAGGTGTACTGTTACCTGGTGCTGTACAGGTGTACTGTTACCTGGTGCTGTATAGGTGTACTGTTACCTGGTGCTGTACAGGTGTACTGTTACCTGGTGCTGTACAGGTGTACTGTTACCTGGTGTTTTACAGGTGTACTGTTACCTGGTGCTGTACAGGTGTACTGTTACCTGGTGCTGTACAGGTGTACTGTTACCTGGTGCTGTTCAGCTGACTGTTACCTGGTGCTGTACAGGTGTACTGTTACCTGGTGCTGTACAGGTGTACTGTTACCTGGTGCTGTACAGGTGTACTGTTACCTGGTGTTTTACAGGTGTACTGTTACCTGGTGCTGTATAGGTGTACTGTTACCTGGTGCTGTACAGGTGTACTGTTACCTGGTGCTGTACAGGTGTACTGTTACCTGGTGCTGTACAGGTGTACTGTTACCTGGTGCTGTACAGGTGTTTGTGTGCTGTGTGAAATTGATGCACAGGTATATCCCGTACTGTCATCTACTGTTGTACAGTTGTGCTCTTAGTGACTTCAATACAGGTACCATCATAATCATCATAATCATCAGTATAGGTACCACCA
Organism: Branchiostoma lanceolatum; assembly: GCF_035083965.1. Classification (NCBI taxonomy): domain Eukaryota; kingdom Metazoa; phylum Chordata; class Leptocardii; order Amphioxiformes; family Branchiostomatidae; genus Branchiostoma; species Branchiostoma lanceolatum. Next base: position 16,685,757 of record NC_089737.1, on the reverse strand, counting down.
TAATCATCATCATCAGTACAGGTACCACCATAATCATCATCATCAGTACAGGTACCACCATAATCGTCATCATCTTCAGTACAGGTACCATCATAATCATCAGTACAGGTACCATCATAATCATCATCATCGGTACAGGTACCACCATAATCATCATCATCTTCAGTACAGGTACCACCATAATCATCATCATCTTCAGTACAGGTACCACCATAATCATCATCATCAGTACAGGTACCACCATAATCATCATCATCTTCAGTACAGGTACAACCACCATCAGTACAGGTAACACTTCTATTCCACTGGGCGGCGACCTCACGGCGATCTCGCTGCGACAGATCGGTCGACGAATCTCATTGATGAAAAGTGATTTTTTTTTCGCTTTGTTTTGATTTTTAGCATTCCAGTCATACATTTACATTTTGAATGATATTCTAGTTATGAAGTCAGGAGTTACACAAATCGCAGCGCGGGCGCAGCGCGATCACCGTCTAGTGGAATAAGGAACCTAGCACCTGACCTACCCACACTTCAGATGTATCAGTACCCTCTAGCGCATCTTACAAACTGTGCGTCGGTAAAATCGGCCTTCCCATTCGGGAAATTGTCAACAACATCATAAATAACAACAAAAACTAACATCACTTCATTGAAGTATTCCGGCTACATTTCCACGAGACACCGAGAGAACGTCATTTTCATCCTACCGGGCCGGGCTCTACTCTGCTCGGTCAGTCCTACTCATCCTCCCGAGCCGGGCTCTACTCTGCTCGGTCAGTCCTGCGACGCTCTGTACAAAACTAGCCGACACTAAACTCGGCTGTATGAAATATCGCAACAACACGGGAAATCGCAACATCACGTCGGCACTGACAGGGGGGCTGGACAAGACATAACGATAATCTGTACAAGGTTTCAGTCCTAGCTAACTGTAGTAAGACTTACGTCCTAGATAAGTCGGGATGCTTCTGTAGCATTTTGAGTCCTATCTAACGGTGTGGATGCTTCTGTGGTTAGGCTAAAATCCTAACAGTGTAGATGCTTCTGTGGTCAGGCTACAATCCAGTGAAAACAAATCTGTACTTTCAGATCTATCTAACAGAAGGAATGATTCTGTAGTAAGAATCTAGTCCTAGCTAACAGTGGAAATGCTTCTGTAGTAAGGCTATATTCATAGCTGATAGTAGAGATGCTTCTGTAGCGTGTTCAGTCCCATCTAACGGCGGGGTGCTTCTGTAGCGTGTTCAGTCCCATCTAACGGCGGGGTGCTTCTGTAGCGAGTTCAGTCCCATCTAACGGCAGGGTGCTTCTGTAGTAAGGCTTCTGGTTGTCTCGGGCCGTCTCCAGGAAAGGATCGTCTGCACGTGTGTAGTCTAACAGATGTAGTCCATGGCCGTGCTGCTGCGGTCTGCACCAATGTCCTCTTTGGAGGTGTGGTATTAGCTGGTGAAGTCTTTGCCGGTGTAGTCTTTGGCGGTGCAGTCTTTGCCGGTGTAGTCTTTGCCGTTGTGGTCTATCCTGTCACAGTATCGAAATATCGCAAAGATCTAGCTGAGATAGTGGAGAGATCTAGCTGAGATAGTGGAGAGATCTAGCTGAGATAGTGGAGACATCTAGCTGAGATAGTGGAGAGATCTAGCTGAGATATTGGAGGGGTGTAGCTGAGATAGTGGGGAGGTCTAGCTGAGATAGTGGAGAGGTCTAGCTGAGATATTGGAGAGATCTTGCTGAGATGGTGGAGAGGTCTAGCTGAGATATTGGAGAGATTTTGCTGAGATGGTGGAGAGATTTTGCTGAGATGGTGGAGAGGTCTAGCTGAGATATTGGAGAGATTTTGCTGAGATGGTGGAGAGATCTAGCTGAGATAGTGGAGAGGTCTAGCTGAGATATTGGAGAGATCTAGCTGAGATAGTGGAGAGATCTAGCTGAGATAGTGGAGAGATCTAGCTGAGATAGTGGAGAGATCTAGCTGAGATGGTGGAGAGATCTAGCTGAGATAGTGGAGAGATCTAGCTGAGATATTGCTAAGATGTTTGAGAGGTCTAGTTGGATATTTGAGAGATCTAGCTGAGATGTGGAGAGGTCTTGTTTAGATACTTTAGAGATCTAGCTGAGATCCAATTGGAGAGGTCTAGTTTAGATACTTTAGAGATCTAGCTGAGATCTAGCTGAAATCTAGCTGAGATCTAGCTAAGATAGTGAAGAGATCTAGCTGAGATATTGCTAAGATGTTTGAGAGGTTTAGTTAGATATTTGAGAGATCTTGCTGACATAGTTGAGAGATCTAGTTGAGATCTACTTGAGATATTGGAGGTCCAGTTGAGATAGTGGAGAGATCTAGCTGAGATCTAGTTGAGATATTTGAGGTCCAGTTGAGATAGTGGAGAGATCTAGCTGAGATAGTGGAGAGATCTAGCTGAGATAGTGGAGAGATCTAGCTGAGATAGTGGAGAGATCTAGCTGAGATAGTGGAGAGATCTAGCTGAGATAGTGGAGAGATCTAGCTGAGATAGTGGAGAGATCTAGCTGAGATAGTGGAGAGATCTAGCTGAGATAGTGGAGAGATCTAGCTGAGATAGTGGAGAGATCTAGCTGAGATCTAGCTTAGATATTGCTAAGATGTTAGAGAGGTCTAGTTAGATATTGGAGAGATCTAGCAGAGATCTAGTTGAGATATTTGAGGTCCAGTTGAGATAGTGGAGGGATCTAGCTGAGATCTAGCTGATATTGGAGAGGTCCAGTTGAGATAGTGGAGAGGTCTAGTTAGATATTGGAGAGATCTAGCAGAGATCTAGTTGAGATATTTGAGGTCCAGTTGAGATAGTGGAGGGATCTAGCTGAGATCTAGCTGATATTGGAGAGGTCCAGTTGAGAAGTTGTTGAGGTCGCGCACGGTGCTAAGGCCGCCTGCAGGAATGAAGGGGTTGAACCAAGTTGGTATTCCGGTAAAAGCATGAAATGACACTAATGGAACCAACTGCCACGTTAGCTCTTCAAAGCCAAAAAAACAACCCAAACTTCTGTTTGGTTATAATACTCGTTGTATAGGCATGCATGGAAATGTTTTTTTTAAATCTTTATTGCATTTCACAAAATAGCACAAAACACTGCATAATGCAAACAGAGAAAAGAATAAAAATGTATTCTTACTTTTTTAGCGCGAGTGCCTCTGCCTTTTTCCTCTGTAACAGAAGGGGAGTAGGAATCGTCAGAAGGTGCTGACAACATAACATTATCAACACACGTGAACACTACACCAATGGAAGGCTACTGTGGAATAAGCTTAATGTTATACCGGCTACACAGATAGAAATACAAAAGCAGGTGTGTTACGCCGAAGGGCGGTTATACCGGCTTTACAGCCATACAGAAGGTGTGTGTTGCGCCGAAGAACGGTTGTACCGGCTATACAAATACAAATGCAGAAGCTGGCGTGTTATACTGGCTTTATAGATATATAAAGAGAGAGATCCAGACCTCCGCCATGGCGTCATCCATCTGTTTGAGCTCCTCGTAGTAATCCCGCGCGTCCCTCAGCGGCTTCACCATGCAGTCCTCTATAGACGGGAACAGCTGTGAGGGGGAACCGGCGATTAGATCCTGCCGACAACGCCAATACCCCACCCCTAACGCTAACGCTAGCCCTTACCCTACATGTAACCAACACCCAGCGGCTTTACCGTGCAGTCCTCTATAGACGGGAACAGCTGTGAGGGGGAACCGGCGGTTAGATCCTGCCGACAACGCCAATACCCCACCCCTAACGCTAACGCTAGCCCTTACCCTACATGTAACCAACACCCAGCGGCTTTACCGTGCAGTCCTCTATAGACGGGAACAGCTGTGAGGGGGAACCGGCGGTTAGATCCTGCCGACAACGCCAATACCCCACCCCTAACGCTAACGCTAGCCCTTACCCTACATGTAACCAACACCCAGCGGCTTTACCGTGCAGTCCTCTATAGACGGGAACAGCTGTGAGGGGGAACCGGCGGTTAGATCCTGCCGACAACGCCAATACCCCACCCCTAACGCTAACGCTAGCCCTTACCCTACATGTAACCAACACCCAGCGGCTTTACCGTGCAGTCCTCTATAGACGGGAACAGCTGTGAGGGGGAACCGGCAGTTAGATCCTGCTGACAACGCCGATACCCCGGTCCCACCCCTAACGCTAACGCTAACGCTAACGCTAACGCTAACCCTACATGTAACTAACACCAAGCGGCTTCACCATGCAGTCTTCTATAGACGGGAACAGCTGAAAGGGGGAGATAAGGAACAGGCAAATTCAGATCCCTGAATATACCCTGTGATCCTGCCGACAACGTTAACGCCAATGTGAAGTCTGACTAACACACCGGGTCTTGGTTCAAATCCATTTTATTCCCTGCAGCTAACCCTACAGCTAGCCCTTACCCTACCCCTACCGCTAACACTAACACTAACCCTACAGCTATCACTAACCCTACAGCGAACTATTACACTAACCCTTACAGCTAACTATAACCCTACCCTTACAGCTAGCCCTATCACTAACTCTAACCCTACCCCAATACGGCTAGCGCTAACTCTACAGCTTCCACTCACCGGCTTCAACATGGCGTCCTCAACAACCGGGAAGAGCTGGAGAAGGGCAGATACGCAAAAGTCAGATCCCGGACTGTCTAGCCCCGACCCTAACCCTAAGGCTAACGTTCGGAGCCTTCAACATGACGTATTTGGTTTGTGTTTATTAGTTTGTTTGTTTGTTTGTATTTTGCTCACCTTGGCCACGGTTTCAAACATCGGGATGAGAACAAACTTGATGAAGCCGATTTGCGCCGTTGCCTTGGTAACCTTGTCCCTGTCCATGAACGGCGCCACCGGGAGACCCTCCGCCTTTTCCCTGTCGCTCTGGGGGTCAAAAATATGGAGCCATTAGCCGGGACGGGGGCTGATACAGGTTTCTAACAACCTTACCCTAACCCTCCGCCTTTTCCCTGTCGCTCTGGGGGTCAAAAATATGGAGAGATCAGCCGGGACGGGGGGTGTTACAGGTTTCTAACAACCTTACCCTAACCCTCCGCCTTTTCCCTGTCGCTCTGGGGGTCAAAGGTATGGAGCCATTAGCCGGGACGGGGGCTGATACAGGTTTCTAACAACCTTCCCCTAACCCTCCGCCTTTTCCCTGTCGCTCTGGGGGCCAAAAATATGGAGAGATTAGCCGGGACGGGGGGTGTTACAGGTTTCTAACAACCTTACCCTAACCCTCCGCCTTTTCCCTGTCGCTCTGGGGATAAAAAATATGGAGCCATTAGCCGGGACGGGGGCTGATACAGGTTTCTAACAACCTTCCCCTAACCCTCCGCCTTTTCCCTGTCGCTCTGGGGGCCAAAAATATGGAGAGATTAGCCGGGACGGGGGGTGTTACAGATTATCAGCAACATTTGACCCTTCCCCTAACCCTCCGCCTTTTCCCTGTCGCTCTGGGGGTCAAAAATATGGAGAGATCAGCCGGGACGGGGGGTGTTACAGATTATCAGCAACATTTGACCCTTTCCCTAACCCTCCGCCTTTTCCCTGTCGCTCTGGGGGCCAAAAATATGGAGAGATCAGCCGGGACGGGGGGTGTTACAGATTATCAGCAACATTTGACCCTTTCCCTAACCCTCCGCCTTTTCCCTGTCGCTCTGGGGGTCAAAAATATGGAGAGATCAGCCGGGACGGGGGCTGTTACAGATTATCAACAACCTTTGACTCCAACCCTAGCCCTTCGCCTTTTCCCTGTCGCTCTGGGGATAAACATTATGGGGAGATCAGCCGGGACGGAGGTGTTACAGATTATCAGCAACATTTGACCCTAACTCTAGCCCTCCGCCTTTCCCCATTATGATTATAGTTATCGTTATTATTAATCATCGATGTCATATATACACAAAACATTTACCAGATCTCATTGTCATTTCTAAAGTCCCACTCACCAACATCACTACAGACGTACATGGGAACATAGGAGTTACCATCCAACTAACCTCAGGAACCAACTACCCAGAGAGAAACAAGAAAATTACCTGCATAAAATACTCTTCCAACAGGCAGTCGACCCAGGGTTCAGATACGTCCATGGGACGTACTTCGTTAGAGATGTCACAACATTTGATGAGAATCATCTTCAACTGAAAAATAGAGTTCGTTAGAGAATTACAACTTTTGCATCGAATCATATTCAACTAAAAAATGAATTTTATAATAGATTTACAACAGTAGATAGGAATTATATCCAATTGGAACATGAAATGGCTGATTCATAAGGTTTATTAATTTGAGAGATGATATTTAACCTTCTCCCTGCTGCCTGATCTGGTAACCAATAGAGAATCGGTACCCGCACGGCTACTGCAGTGTGCTAAAGGTTAAACTACTGAAGCGTCTGTTTCAGATACTCACGGCAGCCACGTGCTCCTCGTTCGCGTAGTCGAAGTTGTCGACTTTCTGTTTGAAAGACTCCAGAATCTCCCCGTGCCTCGCCATGTCCGTCGCTAGGATCAAGGTGATGATGCCCTGAAAGGAACAACAAACAAATAAATAAATAAACAAACACGCAAACAAACAAACAAAATCTCGCCGTGCCTCGCCATGTCCGTCGCTAGGATCAAGGTGATGATGCCCTGAAAGGAACAACAAACAAACAAATAAATAAACAAACACGCAAACAAACAAACAAAATCTCGCCGTGCCTCGCCATGTCCGTCGCTAGGATCAAGGTGATGATGCCCTGAAAGGAACAACAAACAAACAAATAAACAAACAAACACGCAAACAAACAAAATCTCCCCGTGCCTCGCCATGTCCGTCGCTAGGATCAAGGTGATGATGCCCTTAAAGGAACAACAAACAAACAAATAAACAAACAAACACGCAAACAAACAAACAAAATCTCCCCGTGCCTCGCCATGTCCGTCGCTAGGATCAAGGTGATGATGCCCTGAAAGGAACAACAAACAAACAAATAAACAAACAAACACGCAAACAAACAAACAAAATCTCGCCGTGCCTCGCCATGTCCGTCGCTAGGATCAAGGTGATGATGCCCTGAAAGGAACAACAAACAAATAAATAAATAAACAAACACACAAACAAACAAACAAACAAAATCTCGCCGTGCCTCGCCATGTCCGTCGCTAGGATCAAGGTGATGATGCCCTGAAAGGAACAACAAACAAATAAATAAATAAACAAACACGCAAACAAACAAACAAACAAAATCTCGCCGTGCCTCGCCATACCCGTCGCTAGGATCAAGGTGATGATGCCCTGAAAGGAACAACAAACAAATAAATAAATAAACAAACACGCAAACAAACAAACAAAATCTCCCCGTGCCTCGCCATGTCCGTCGCTAGGATCAAGGTGATGATGCCCTGAAAGGAACAACAAACAAATAAATAAATAAACAAACAGACTAAATCTCGTCGTGCCTGGCCATGTCAGTCGCCAGTATCAGAGTGATGATGTCCTGAAAGGAACTACAAACAAACAACTATGAAGGCCGACATTTGCGCCCGAGCAAAAATAAGGAATATTTCACTCCCTCCCCATGCAATAACGAACCTTTAGCGCGCGTGATCCTGCAACGGGAGCTCAGGTAACCCGAAGGGAACACGTGTTCGTTGGCCAATTGCAGATGGAATGGGGCGAAGCTTTAATAGATCGAACGTGGAACGTGAATAGGACTTTTGGGCCGTTTTAGGTCTGACAATGAAAATAACGAAATAGGCCCCAAGGTCCTCAAAATGAGTCATTTTGATGTGGTGCATACCGAAATCGTAAACACATGTTCAAGGCACTCTTATACCGAATTGCATGTAATTTGGTTGTAATACCAGGGCACAGGAGCCCAAAATATACATTTTGTGTAAAAAAGAAAACGTTTATACAATAGTTTTAACCTGTCGTATCTGCTTCAAAGTCTCCTTCCGGAGCATGATCAACACACAAACGGACAAACACAACAAACCTGTCGTATCTGCTTCCAGGTCTCCTTGTCGACGTTGGCAAAGATGTTGCAGTCTGGATTGCTCAGAATCTTAAAGGCCACGGCACAGTGATGATTCTCCAGCGGCGAGATATCATTGTACCGTACCGCAAGTTCTGTGCGCGCGTTGATCTGGTATCTAAGGACGGGAGAAACACGAAACTCATCACAATCCCTCAACCGAGACGGGGGCCGATACAGACTGATATCATTGTACCGTACCGCAAGTTCTGTGCGCGCGTTGATCTGGTATCTAAGAACGGGAGAAACACGAAACTCATCACAATCCCTCGACCAAGACGGGGGCCGATACAGATTGTCGGGCGCCTTTGACCCGATGTTGACGTCAAACTTCCGCTCAAGTCAAGTGACGTAGGCTTGGGGTCAAATCAAATTGAGAAGGGACAGAGCACGGGTCGAAACTTGTTGGTAAGCATAATTTTTTGTATGGAATTATTCTGTAAATTTTCTAACTCTCTCTTTAGGTAACCTGAATCTGTTTGCTATTTCTGAATGTCTGTTTTTTTAAAGAGATTTGGAATTTACTGCAAGTCAAATGTGCCACTGAAGTGAAAACGTCTAGACACCACGTCCGAATTTGAGAAGGACACACAATCGAGATGGACATGCGCGTGCCTTTGTTCCTTTGGTCAGAAAAGAAGGAAATTAAAAGACGCCCCTATCGGAGGCTGTTGGTGCTGCAGGTGTTTCTGTGTTGCCATGGGGACGAGCCACCGACCGACCGGCGGATCTGACGTCATGAAAGGATCCACTGGTGGCGGCGGCGGGTCTGTCAGCTGACACAGCACCAATCAGCACGCAGCTCAGCATGACGTCACACCGAACACGGACGTTTTGCGGCAGTCACAGGCAGACCGCTGGTTCTGTGGGGCTGCCGCAAAACGGTCCGAAAATCGTATCAGTGTCGTCATGGTGGACTTCAGCTAGTATTATTTTTCTCAAACGCCGCTAGATCATAGTTTTGAAATTGCACTTTCTATACCAAATTTCTCGCACTTACCTGTTCCGATGGAGCAACCTATCGTGGGAGGAAACCCCACAGTGCAAGGAAAAATGTCATTTCTGACTTCATTAAAGAACAGGATAGTTTATATGTATTGACATGCACTGAATTATCTCTAAGGATGACAGACTTCTAAGCCCGGAGGAGCACGGAGAAGCGCCAATAGGAGCTCAGGATTCTCCGTCACTATAAAAACTATCCAATAAGAGCTTAGGATTTCCTGTTACCATGGAAATCCGTCATAACAGCATCAAACAACATGGTGACTGACACCCGTTCCCACATGTTGTATGATAGGACATTTAAACGACATTTAAACGACATTTATACGACACTGGAACGACACTCATACGACACTTGTACGACACTCGTAGGACACTCGTGTGACATTTGTACGAGATTTGTACGCCACTCGTACGACACCGTTACCCACGTGTTGTTGTATCCCGGGTGGTCCAAGTCGTGGCAGATACAGGCGGTCATGAGAATGCCGAGGTCCAGTTTGGACATCTTGTCCTCCAGCTTGCATAGATAGATCATGCCGTACATCATCTGCGTCACGCAGAAGCAGTGCCGGAAGTTGTGGAACGGGTTGTTCCGGTAGCTCTCCTGCACGCACAGCTGGGGGAGGGGGGGGGGCGGTTTGGGTATGTGAACATTCCCCTACGTGGTCTATACAACATACCTTGGGGAGGCTCTGCTAGGCCGGGCGGAAGTTTCCACTTTTGTGGGCGTGGCCTCTAACCATCTGTCAGTCCACATGAGCATCGTTCTTTTTTGGAGCTAAGGCCGATTCTCTGACTGGATGGGATCTTGTTAGAGCCCACGTCCACAAAAGTGGCAACCTCAGAACCTCCCAAATATACGCTGTGCGTAGGGAAATGCGCATCACCACGACATATCAAAAGTTGTTCACCTCTCCACACGCCTAGGAGAGTTTTATACATTTGAACACTATCTGTAAATTAGATCATGTGTTAGGAAAATATCATCTTCACAGTTTGTATACATGCACAGTTTAGACACCGTAGAGCAGTAGACGGGTAAACCCTACACACCGATACGTACACGTAATTATAACGCCGTCCGACGTAGTTTTAGTAATGGTGAATCTATCCTACTAATCAAGACACCAACACACAGCACATGCATTAATTATGACATCAGGATGAAATTGCGAAGGCCGCTTTCTCTCAAAAGGAGCCGGAGAAACGGTGTTTTGCCTGTGGGAACGGATCCCGGTAGGAGGCCGTCGGCAGCTCAGTCATTGTGGCGCCGTTTCCTTGTCAACATTACGTCTTAGTAAGGCACATTGAATGAACAATATGTGTCTGCGATGCTGCAAACCCAGCGTAAAAAACGTCGTTCCGTGATGCACAGCTTCAGCTATAGCTAAACAGTCCTATACGAGAATGTCAGTCTGTCACATAGGGTACATCTGTTTTGAGGAGAGGTTGTAGTAGCATATGTAGATGAAAGGACAACATTACTGAGGAATTATAAACATCACCGCACATGCCTATATATGGTCCCGTTGTGCACCGGAAACGGCGTTTTGCGTGCTACATCAGCAGCATCATAGACGAATTTACGTTTCTCTAAGGTGCCTTTTCTGAGACGTAATTTCAAAGCAGAAATTATGCCACAGAGACATTTCCTTTTAAGACCTCTTCCTTTTTATTTTCTGGAAGCTGTACCTAAACAAGGAGATTTTTACCACTTCGACCTGACACATCTGATGCGCCTTACAAATGCGTCTGGTACAGATTTTGTGGACATGATATGGAGCAGGCTCGTTCCAGCTAGGAGGGAGACGGGAATTTTGTCGTCTCGTTTCGGGGAAAAGACTGCAATTTGTCGTCTTCAGGCGGGAAAAAGACGGGACTTCGTCGTCTCGTTCCAGGAAAGACAGCTGAATTTTTCACAAAGGTCCAAAACGTCTCTGAATTGCTTTTCTAAAGTTGCTGTGCGGGGAAACAGGGGCCTTATTTAGGGGTACGGAATGACTGCAGAGCTGCGTCGGTTCCGCTAGGGGGACACGGGAATGACTCACCAGCCACCTCTTCAGCACTATGGGGTTTATGTTGAAGTAAGTCACGAGTTCGAGGTCGAAGTACATGTGCTCAAGGAGGCACAGCATCTGCGAAACACAAGGTCAAAGGTCATAGGTCACGTATCGAGGCCACAAAACTGCGTACTCACCAGCCATTTTTTGATGGCAATGGGGTCTATGTTGAACTCTTTAACCAGATCTAGCTCGTAGTACATGTGTTCTAGCAGGCTCAGCATCTAGGAGAGGAGAGAGGAAGAACATGCAGGATTCAGGTCAGGGGTCAGGGGTCAAGGGCTACCCGGCGTCATCCTTGCACAACACTGCAAGTGGTTGGTCCTGAAGTCTGTCGCCTTATAACCTTAAGTAATAAGGCGCTTCCCAAGCAGCTATGGTCAAAAACATTAAGGACCTACTGAGCAAATAAGTATTGTTTTTCCTCTGGTGGAACGTCATGTTTTGTGTACACATTTGTTTATTGCAATTTGTCATTTTTGGAGTTGACATTTTCAACCCAGTCACCAAATTACATGTGGAATTTTTTTGCTGTCTTTATCCCTGATTGAATATTTGTGAAGTTTTGATTACAAAAACATTTTAGGGCCGTCCGCAAGTCTTGCCAATTTTCATAGGTTCAAAGGTTAGTTGTCAAGAGGTGACGCCAGCTAGCAAGGACAACCTTTAGGAGGGGTCAAAGGTCATGTGAATTGTACCAGACGAGGATCGGCAAACACACGCGACAGTCTAGTCTTCAAAGCATTTCTGACGTCACAATCTGAGGTCCGCAAGTCAGATTAGACAATCTAACGGTCGGAAGAGTTTGTTTATAAGGTCTTTCATGATTCCGAGTACGCATGCGTAAGGTCAAAGGTGAAGGCCCCTGATTTGTAAGCAGGCCTCATTTCATCTCGATTTGCATAACAATGTCCAGGCTTCTTCTGTTTATGTTTCATATTGTACATGTCGCTGCGCATGCGTACTTTGAATCGTCAACACCCCTATTCACCAGCCATGAATGAGAAACAGAGGGGTCTTTCTCAGCCCGCCCTGCGCATGCGCACGTACCTCGTTCGGCTCCCAGTGCCAGTTGTTGAAGGACGGGTTTTTCAGGTACTCCACGGTTTCCTGAGATAAAGTGTACTGCGGACAGACAGGCATTATTAGCGCCCACATGCGGATGGGAACGGTACTACAGGCAGGCAAGGCATTATTAGCGCCCACATGCGGATCGAGACGGTACTACAGACAGACAACACGTTATTAGCGCGCACATGCGGCCCGAAATGGTACTGCGGACAGACAAGGCATTATTAGCGCCCACATGCGGATGGGAATGGTACTGCGGATAAACAACACGTTGTAAGCGCGCACATGCGGAAGGTAACGGTACTGCAGACATACAATACGGGGCGTTTTTAACACCGACATGCGGAACGAAACGGTACTGCAGACAGGCAACACGGCGGCCATTTTTCTATTGGCCCAAGTAAAAATGGTCACAGGTTTGATTGAAAATGGTTACTTCTTCTCAAGGACTAAGAGGTTGGTGTGCTAAGTGCCACACACACACACACGCACACACACATATACATACACACTCATTCACACATACACATACACACATTCATACACACGTACACACATTCACGCACACACACACACATATACATACACACTCATTCACACATACACATACACACATTCACGCACACACACATTCACGCACACAGACACACATATACATACACACTCATTCACACATACACATACACACATTCACGCACACACACATTCACGCACACAGACACACATATACATACACACTCATTCACACATACACACATTCATACACACGTACACACATTCACGCACACACACACATACATGTTTTGCTGAAACGCCACCTACTTTCGTGCCACGGTGAAGCTTTTCGTGGAGTGAAAACTCTCTCTTGGCTCGTGGATTATTTCTGTGAAAAGTAGATGTGAAAGAACGATAACGTTAGAGTAGACCATATATAGGCGGTCGTGTTAGAGTGAGAAAGTTACATACAGGTGAGAAAGGTGTTCGCAGGTGAGAAAGGTGTTCGCAGGTGAGAAAGGTGTTCGCAGGTGAGAAAGGTGTTCGCAGGTGAGGAAGGTGTTCGCAGGTGAGAAAGGTGTTCGCAGGTGAGAAAGGTGTTCGCAGGTGAGAAAGGTGTTCGCAGGTGATAGTAGAAGTCTAAATCTTAGTTGTCCACTTCCATATCATATTGAGGGACCCAACGGTGTGGCGTGTCTCAGCTTGTTACTAAGACAAAATGAGCAGCTCTTACTTGTTGGTCGTTGTCATGACGACATCTTGTAGTTGCGTGATGTCCTTTTTACATTTCTCGATCTCACAAACTTTCAGACCTTCCACTGAGACAACAGAAAGGGCTTGCATCAATCAGAGGTAGGCATAAAAGGTATAGAAGATAGAATAGACTGAACATAATCTTATTAGCGATAAGAGTTTCATTTGAAACAGCGTAAAGACAGTGCGAGTTAACGACGGTGGCAAGTGGAAGAATGGACTATCATAATAAGTACTGATATCATAATACGAACTGCTATGGTATACAATCTAAGTTTGTTTTTGTTTTTTTACTCTCTTTTTTTTTGAAGCAGTGTTTCACGATGTGTCCCACTTTTTCTGCGACGAGCGGGTTTCAGGAAGTTTAAAAGATTGTAATTCTCTTTTCGTCAGTAGATTTTATTCTAAATTGATGCAGAATCTCACGAAACAAAATTAATAAATGAAATGAAGGAATGAAACTCACTTTCTACTCTCTTCTCCAGCATGGCTACCCTCTTCGTCAGGTCCGCCTTCAGGTCGTTTATCTGGAAGCATCTGCAAAAACAGTTCGTGCGAGTCAAACTAGCGCTAGTCAAACTAGCATAAGTCAACACATAGCGTTTAAAACTAGCGCTAGTCAAACTAGCAAACGTCAACACATAACGTGTCAAACTAGCGCTAGTCAAACTAGCAAACGTCAGCACATAGCATGTCAAATTAGCGCTAGTCAAACTAGCAAACGTCAGCACATAGCGTGTAAAACAAGCGATAGTCAAACTGGCATAAGTCAGCACATGGCGTTTTAATTAGCGCTAGTCAAACTAGCATACGTCAGCACATAGCATGTCAAATTAGCGCTATTCAAACTAGCATACGTCAGCACATAGCGTGTAAAACCAGCGCTTGTCAAACTAGCATACGTCAGCACATAGCGTGTCAAACTAGCTATAGTCAAACTAGCAAATGTCAATTTTTAGTCGTCACAAGAAGTTGATCAGTCTTGTTTAGTGTCAAGATGAACTGAACGAATAGGTTCAACATTCCCCTTGGTGGATTCTAATCAAACACGTCAAACACATGTTGCTATTAGTAACATTACCTGTAACCTCTGCTCAGTTTTGACGTTACGTCAGGGAAACTTACTTTGTAAACTGTTCGGAGATGTGGGTCAGCACCGACTCGATCATCTCCGCTTCCGCTGCGGAAACATCAGTTTTACATTCAGCAATATATAAAAAAACACCTGTTCAGCAAGCAGCAGTTACAGAAAATATCAGCAGTCACAGAAAATATATACATCAGTTCAACATTCAGCATTTCTCAATCACAGACATGTATATAAACATAAATTCAACATTCAGCATTTCTCAATCACAGACATGTATAAAACATCAGTTCAACGTCACAGAAAAGCATCAAGAACAACATCAGTCCAACATTCCACAATCAGGGAAAATTGAAATTAACAAACATTAGTTCAACAATCAGAATTTCACGATCGCATGAAATCATTAGGAACAAAATTAGTACAACATTCCACAATCAGGGTAATCTATTGCAAACATCAATCCCATATTTGGCCCCCCGCAATCAGGGAACATTACAAAAGTTCAACATTTAACAGGGCGTGATGGAGACCCGAAACACATATAGAACATCATTGTTGAGAAGTGTGAAGAAAGAATAGTCCTGAGCAGAGCACTATTTAATGATTGATAATTTCATAACATTTCTGTTGTACTGGCAACAATTCCCATTATTCACGGTGAAAGTCTCCCGGTACCTACCCGCCGTTTTTCTCGCCTCCTCAAATATAACTTTGTAGGGATTGCTGCAAGGGAAAAGAAACAAGTCATTCCTCGGGCGTCAACATGAGATTCGTGGAAAGGGGGACAAAGTGTACTTACGTCATGAAACATCGCTTGTTTTGTTTTTTCCTGAAGCGGATGTAAAAATGTCTGGACAAATTTGAAGCATGTACAAAATACCACAATAGCCGTGGTTTCAGCACTTCGGACAGAGCCAGAATTTTTGTTGTTAATTTTCTGAAAACATCAGAAAACATTAACCACAGACGGGGTTTCAGTACCCAGACAGCCAGACTTTTCTTTGCTGATTCTATTTTCGTTTGCATGTAGAAACATCAGAAAACATTAACCACAGACGTGGTTTCAGTACCCAGACAGCCAGACTTTTCTTTGCTGATTCTACTTTCGTTTGCATGTAGAAACATCAGAAAACATTAACCACAGACCTGGTTTCAGTACCCAGACAGGCAGACTTTTCTTTGCTGATTCTATTTTTGCTTGCATGTAGAAAATATCAAAAATAACACCACCCATGGTTTCAGCACCACCGACAGGGCCACATGTCCTTTAATCTAACCCATGTGTTGACTTTGCTTTTGGCACGATGTCATGCCAACAACAGGTGGATTGAATCTGCACATTAGAAATGATCCCTAACGTCAGGCTCGTGCCGAGGACCCCAGCTGTTTCCGGGCTCGACGGTTTGCTTCAGCTGTGTTGCTGTAGAAAAGCCGAACCCCATCTGAGATCTGACTCACTCTGGACAGCTACACTGCCGGTTGCCCTGTACGGCTTATGTAAGTCTTCAGTGATACTGGACCAAACCGCTGCGGGGTGTCGTGTCCTGTGGTCTGACCTTTATCATACCTCGTGACCTTTCATATCACATGACCTGTCATATCACATGACTTTTCTTATTTCGTGACCTTGTATAACCCATAACCTTTCCTATTTCGTGACCTTTCATATCACATGACCTTTCCTATTTTGTAACCTTGTATATCACAAGACTTTTCCTATTTCGTGCCCTTGTATATCACATGACCTTTCCTATTTCGTGACCTTGGTATATTTCGTGACCTTTCCCATCCCGTGACCTTTCAGAGTTGATGACCTCACCTTTCAGAGTTAGAGGGCATTGCAGGGTCGATGGACACAATGGATCCGTCTCTATCAAGTAACCTGATACCCGCAGACCTGTGGAGAGAATACAACACTTGATCAGACTACTTGTATCTTACCAGAAGATTCTGGAGATGATTTAACTAAGAAAACAGAGCTCTGACTGGAGGCTGGATGGACACAGCGGTACATTTCACGTGCCATCAGTCAAAAACAACTCAGCACGAGGCTCTGTAGACTGGTTGACCTTGCAATGCTAGGCTCACACTTTCAAACCGGCGCTCGGCCTGGTAGTTTGCAGAAACTAGAAATAAAATCTTTTATCAAGAAATATACACCAACTATGTCCATACCACCTCCGATACCATCACTCAGCTTAGGCACAGCCTCAATTCTCCAACAGGCTCAGCTTACAGATGTGATTTTTGTGGCAGAGACTGCCATTCTCGTATAGGGCTGTTGAGCCATAGTCGATGCTGTATGGCTGTTGTGAATTTGGATTTTACCATGGTTAATACTCCAACATGGCACCAACTGGCCTAGCTTCAAGGTGCATATTCAAAGTGAATATATTTTACTGGGCCTCGGTCTGTAATTGTGACCCAAACCTGAGCAGTGTCGTGTGTGACGTAGCAGCGGACTCGCGGCGCAGTTTTGTGTGGGCGGTGTCTGGAGTAGAGAATAGCTCATCAGTATTCACTAACAGTAGCGTTAACGCTGGTCTGTAATCTTCCGTCAGACATGCCAGGTTGGCGCGCGGTTAGAAAGTCACAATGTTGAACTTTAAGCGCCTGAATTTTCACAGAAACAGCCTGTAGTGTGCGGGGCGGCTTTGTGTCTAAATACGGCACATGCGGCAGGTGGGTTGTGATTACTCTCACTCTCTATGGAGGCCCGAGAACTCCTGCCGGCATAATTACCGGTACAAGCCGCCTGTTAGCGCCTCAAGTGCCGCCAGCTGGGCCGGATGGAAGGAGAGAGCCCTTCAAGCGGTCTGCTGCGCTCTTCGTGCGTTCCGCTGCGCTCTTCACGGGGCCTAATTAACCGCTTTTAGCGCCGAACTTTGTTCACCGGTCTCGCCCTGCACGTTGCCTAATATGGGCATGAGGCCCGATGAAGGGTTTCCGCGCGATCCCAGGCGCCCGCCGCTGCCTAGCAACGCAGCCGTGGGTGCCTGCGGTTGCCTGGCAACGCAGCCGTTGTTGACAACCGCGGTATCTGAAGAGCCGTTCTTTCCGGATGCTGCGATCAAACCTGGCGTTTCCGCACCGGCGGGTTTTCTCTTCCTGTAGACCTGATCAGGAAATCTTCAGAACACCGAACTTCAGCTATTATTGACGCCTTTGCTAAGTAATGAAGACAACTCAAACATGTCCTGATCAGGAAATCTTCAGTCTCATGTACAGATGACGAAATCAAACCTGGCCGTTTCCGCGCCGGCGGGTTTTCTCTTCTTGTAGACCTGATCAGGAAATCTTCAGCTGTTATTGACGCCTTTGCTTAATGATGAAGACAACTCAAACAAGAATGGCAAGTCTCATGTACAGATGACGAAATCAAGCCTGACCGTTTCCGCACCGGCTGGTTTTCTCTTTCTTTAGGCCTGATCAGGAAATCTTCAGCTGTTATTGACGCCTTTGCTTAATAATGAAGACAACTCAAACAAGAATGGCAAGTCTCATGTACAGATGGCGAAATCAAACCTGGCCGTTTCAGTACCGGCTGGTTTTCTCTTTCGTTAGACCTGATCAGGAAATCTTCAGCTGTTATTGACGCCTTTGCTTAATAATGAAGACAACTCAAACAAGAATGGCAAGTCTCATGTACAGATGACGAAATCAAGCCTGACCGTTTCCGCACCGGCGGGTTTTCTCTTCCTGTAGACCTGATCAGGAAATCTTCAGCTGTTATTGACGCCTTTCCTTAATAATGAAGACAACTCAAACAAGAATGGCAAGTCTCGTGTACAGATGGCGAAATCAAACCTGGCCGTTTCCGCACCGGCTGGTTTTCTCTTTCTTTAGGCCTGATCAGGAAATCTTCAGAACGCCGAACTTCAGCCTTTGCTAAATAATGAAGACAATTCAGACATGAATCTGAATTGATTTAAGAAATGGCAGGTTTCAGTTACAGATGACGAAATCAAACATGGCCGTTTCCGCACCAGCGGTTTTACCTTTCTTTAGACTTTATTATTCAATCTTCAGAACACCGCACCTCAGCTGTTATTGGCGCCTTTTCAACAGTAAGTGATTAAAACATGAGTCAAAACTAATTTAGAAATGGCAGGTTTCAGGTACAGCTGACGATATCAAACATGGCCGGTTTCTATAGCAGCGGTTTCCCTTTCTTCAGGCTTTGTTTGATAATCCTCAAAAAGATGAGCCATGGATGTAAGGAATAAATACATGATTCAAATGCAGAATCACATGCAAATGGCGGATTTCAGGTACGGCTGACGAGATCAAAACTGGCCATTTTTCTTTGTCATTTCATCTCTTTCGATTCTATTTGCTACTCTTAAGAATGATTCGGCAAAATCTGGTGATGTTTTATTTCAATCTTAAGAACGATTTTGTGGTCTGCTAAAGCCATAGTTGGCAGCATTTCATAAAAAGAAAACTATTTTTAAGCCAAATGTAAATTAATTAAACACGAAGCTGGCAGATTTTTGCTGCAGCTGACGATATTAAACATGGTGTGGTTTTGTACTCACTACATTTCAATCTTTTATCTAACGATTGTGTGGTCCACTTTAGCCATAGCTGGCTGCTTTTCAAAAGAAAGAAAATTACACACAAGTCAAACGAAAATCAGTTGAACACGAAGATTGTAAATTTCAGCTACTGCTGACGTAATCAGACATGGCAGGTTCTGAGTCACTGGATTTTAGGAGATCTTATTCGTTCATCTTCACTAGAATTGTGCGACCTGCTCGATAAGGCTGGACAATGATTCTCATCATGAGCAGCTCGATAAGGCTGGACAATGATTCTCATCATGAGCAGCTCGATAAGGCTGGACAATAATTCTCATCATGAGCAGCTAGCCGCTTCCACTTATCATGCCGTCAACACTCCCCTGTTTTCATCAATCGAAGATAAAACGAAGGGCAATTTATGCATTAATATTATTTCATTTAAGTTATGTGGAATCTATGTCTGTGTTATTTATTCCGTGTAGGGTAGATGTGGAATCATCTTGAAGCTGAAGAATCATTACAACGAAATGTGCAATATTGTGAGTCGTAAAAGCTTTTACCTTGTTATTTGTACATTGAATGTAATTCAGTGATCTCACTGCGAAGTTCAATACATAAATCTTGAACCTTGTCCTGCAGCTCTGGCTGCCTGCTTCGGAATCATCCGCCAGAAATTAAAGAATTGGACATGAAGATGGCAAATTTGACGGCATCGAACATGGCAGGTTTCTATATCAATGGTTACAACAGCAGGCAGGATGATGGGAGAATTGACAGCTGGCGCAATGAAACATGGCAGATTTCTACCTCCCTGGAAATCATACTTGACGGGGATGTTGGGAGAATAGACCGTTGACACTGGTCCCGTCATATCATAGAATATCAAACGTCTACTTTGTTTTGGGTCGTCAGATGAGAAACGCTACACCGTCCTGGCTGATCAAATAACAACTTCTCATTGATGAAAACCACTTTGTTCTGCTCTAGTCGATATCAAGTCTCTCAAATAACCTTCCCAGGAAACATGGGACATCAGATCATGGAGCATTGGTTTATAATGTATATACTAATGTATATATTGTCAGTGCTGTACACGTCAGTATTTGGACTGCCAACAAGCTTTTTATTCAATTTGTGGAAATAAACCAGTCTAGGAGAGAGATCAGAAACCAAAACGTTTTCATAACTATTTGCCATTGCAATTACTTCTGTTATCATCACCTTTAGATTCCAACGATAGGTACTGCTGTTGTCCATTACTGACTGACTGACTAGCACAATTTGATTTTTCGTTTCGTTTCAAGGCATCCTCAATTGAGGTGAAGCATGATGCTTTTTCAAGCAGCTAGTGGTAATGCAATGCGGCTTCGCTACGGCTCGCGTTTTTGGCCAAGCACACCGGGTCACCCCTACTCTTGTCGATAAGTGTGTTGGGTTCTTTTACGTGCAGAGGTTTGACGCTTGAGGCTTACGCCAGAAGCTCCCTCATACACGGGGCCGCCGGCTTAACGTCACCATTCGAAATATCGAATGCAATCCCTTACAACATGTCCGAGCTGGAGTCGACCCCTAAGATCGAACTCGGGCCCTGGGATCCACGGAATTTGATCCTTTACTTACATGAGATTTTTCGTGTTTTTTTTTGTACTTCTCCATGAGACGGTCCCCTTACCGACTCCATCAGTTATACATCTGCCATGTGGTGCCGAGAATGCACATCAGCAAGCTTGAGTGCGGCACTATTGTGCGGTACATGTATTTTTGTATATTGCAATTAAAAACAAGATTCTAGAAAAGAGAAGCTGTTTTATAAAGAGCCGGCAGACCCGCATCGAACCCGCCACGTGCCAAAGTGCAAACGAGATTTCCTGCGGGGCTGGAGCGGATCAAAGCGTTTCGCCGAAACAGGCGGCGCTTCAAACCAGCAGCGGGCGCGCCGTAGTGCGTGTTTACAGGCGGGACTCACGACACCGAGTCTACCTCCGACTGGGTCGCGTTTCTTCGTTATTTCAGACACTTGCAGTGCCGAGTGGCACATATGGAAGCATGTTTGATCTGATTTTATTAGAATTGCAACAGTGCAATACACGTGAGACACAGGCAGCTATTGCTGGTGTCGTGACCCACACACACAATATACCCGTTTTTACACTTGCTGTTTCAGTAGCAGGGTATATTTGTACATGGAGGGGTTGCTAGTCCTTACCCTTAAACGTACTCGAGGCACCTCCTCGGACACAGGACACCCATTTTACGTCCCTTCCAAAGTGACTGAATCATGTTTAAACAAAATTACGGAAACTGTCCCGTGTCGGCTGCATAAGCGCACTGTTTACACTAGTTATGAAACATTGCATCTGTGCACTGTTTACACTACTGTCGGCTCCATCTATGCACAATTTACACTACTGTTGGCTGCATCTGTGCACTGTTTACACTAGTGTCGGCTGCATCTGTGCAGTGTTCACACATTAGTGTCGGCTGCATCTGTGTACTGTTTACACTAACGTTAGCTGCATCTGTGCACTGTTTAAACTAAATAAAAACACTGCATGTATCGCCACATTTACATCAGATACAACTTTGGATCTTACTGAGACCTAGCCATGTTATTGTGTAGGGGTATGGAGTGTTTTAACGTGGTACACTCGTCCCTGTAACATTGAACTTGAGCAGTTTTGTTCCTCACCTATTGACGGCGGCCGCGGCTGCAATGAGCTCCTTGACATCGTTAGAAGTGCAATATCTACTGAACACCACCTGCGGCAACGGCACGACATCATCATCGTCATCATCATCATCATCATCATCATCGTCATCATCATCCAACATCATCATTATTATTGTCACAAATTATATCATCAACACTATCATTGTTAAAAGTGAAACACTTCCTGCGGCAACGGCAACGGCACAACATACATCATCCTCATCGTCATCACCACCATCATCATCATCATCATCGTCACCATCGCCATCGTCACCATCATCCTCATTGTCATTAGCATCATCATCATCATTATCATCATCATCATCATCATCATCATCAACATTATTATCACAAATTAAAGCAAGCATAGATAACAAGGGATGCCCACTGTTGATTGCTCCCTACGAGCCGGTGTTAACGGTCTGGCCCTGATAACTAGACGGTGTTAACGGTCTGTCCCCGCTACTGAGATGGCCTGTAATCACGTCTCAAACACACAGCGCCGGGCCGGCTGCAGATCGGAGCTCGGTGAATAACAAGCGAGGCTTTAAGCCGAGTAATAAGCCAAGCTCTGCAAGCGTGGCTCTGACAGAAAGCTCGGTGAATAACAAGCCCGGCTCTGAAAGAGAGCTCGGTGAATAACAAGCGCGGTTCTGACAGAAAGCTCGGTGAATAACAAGCCCGGCTCTGAAAGAGAGCTCGGTGAATAACAAGCGCGGTTCTGACAGAAAGCTCGGTGAATAACAAGCCCGGCTCTGAAAGAGAGCTCGGTGAATAACAAGCGCGGTTCTGACAGAAAGCTCGGTGAATAACAAGCCCGGCTCTGAAAGAGAGCTCGGTGAATAACAAGCCCGGCTCTGACAGAAAGCTCTGTGAATAACAAGCCCGGCTCTGACAGAAAGCTCGGTGAATAGCACCCCCGGCTCTGAGCTTGTTGCGTCAGTCCGGCGGGATAACCAGCTTAGTTCCCGGCGCGCCGATTCAGGTCGCGACTCAGCGCGCTTCACGAGAACAGATTACAGACTTACCCAGGCTGATAGTCACTTCGCTGTAGACCAATCTGCAAATACTCTCACAGAAAATCCGCTTATGAACGGTTAGGGAATTACTCGGGCATCACACTTATGTAAGTATCTTCAGGCGTTGCCCTGGAGAGTCGACATGCACAGATCTAAGGCTGCAACATTACTGGAGCTGATATTCAATCTATTAAAATCTAGTAATGCATGGTTAGAGAGTTACTGGGGCACAATTATAGCTAAGCTCGGGCATTACACAAGAGAATCACCAGGTCCATATTCAAGGTTATAGCTTTGGAGCTTATCTTCAAGTGTTCTCACAGATAATTACATATGAACGGTTAGAGAATTACTGGAGCAGAATTATGGCTTCTTACTTGAAAGTAGCTACTTGGACGTTGCACCAGAGACTTTACATGTACAAATCAAAAGATGTTCAATTCCCTTCCAGAAAATCTCCTTACAAACAGCTAGAGATTTACTAGGGCAGAATTATGGCTTATTACTCGAGCTAACGCCTGGGGTATTACGCCTTACATTTTACACGTACAAAATTTAACCCTTAAGCTGCCAGGTTTTTTAGTCAAGTGAAAATAAAAAATGTTTGACCCCTGACCACCCTCACGAAACCCACGACACAGCCCGTAGCCCTAACTCCCCTAACTTCCGGGCTTCGAGCGCTACACGCACGCAAAGCTGTTTTCTTCTGGGGAATACCCTATCCCGGTTGTAACCGGGCCCAGCACACAAGGCATGTTTCTGTATCCCTGATAAAACCGGGACTGGCAGCTTAAGGGTTTTAAGACTACGTATTAATTGGGAGCGATATCCAATTCAAAGCCTTTATTTTGACTTGAAATTCAGCCCGTCTGAGCAGCCGAATTCGACCCATCATCATCATCATCATCATCGGTCGAACCACAGGGGGGACGGGGCAAGTCCATGCACAACTTCCGACCACACCAGTCTATCTGCCATAGCCGCACTAAGGTCTTCCATGTGAATTGAGGTGTCTCTAGATAGAGCCCCCGGGAAAGTCAGCTTGAGAGAATTATTGGGGCGGTTTTCTCGCCTTCTTGTAGTATCACCCATATCACCAGGCATACATGTAGTACCGTTTCTAATTACCAAATAGACTTGTACAGCCAAACCGGCAGGCTTATCCAATATCTAAAGGGGGACCAGGTTAGGCGGGGGGGTGGTGCTCACTCACTCTCTCCCATAGCTTAGTGATCCGCAGGGGTAGCTTACACAGGAGTTCAGTAAAGATTCTCCACTGCCGGCCTGGCCATATTGGGGCGGCACTGTGCAATCCTAATTGCCATGTGATATCTACAGGGGGACTCAACAGCAGTTAAAAGTGGTTTGGTTCTGTAGGAAAAATGTTTCTGAATCCAACAAAATACTGTATTGGCAACTTGACATAGAATTTGGACAAGGTATCCGTTGCATTGTACAGCATCAATATTCTGATAACCCCCCGAACACCCTCCAGATAGATAACAGCCAGGTTAAACATATCATAACCAGAACAACCATGAGACAAACTTCAACTGGGGCGAAATTAAGAAATCGTGAATAACTTAAAAGTTACTTTTGCAATTTGTTTCTGAATACTTGTTTGACAACTTACAGCCTTGGCAACTTTATTTTCCGCTTGCTTTGGGTCAGAAAGTTCCTTTGATAACTGGCAATCAACACATTGAAACCCTACTTAAGATTTGAAAACAGCGTCCTCAGAAAAACGCTTGTTGTTCTGACCTACAATCCTTGTATTGCAAAAGCGGAAACCATTAAACACGAAATACTTTTTTTACAGAAAATCTGCTGTCTCAAGTGGATGTTATGTTTTGTACCAGTTAAAGAGATGCCTATGTCTATCTCTTTCATATAATTATGCGTTCTTCAACCATAAGCGATTCAGATACACCCAACTGTGGGTCCCACAACTAACCCAGATACACCCAACTGTGAGTCCCACAACCGACCTAGCAACACCAACTGTGGGTCCCATAACTAACCCAGTTACACCCAACTGTGGGTCCCATAACTAACCCAGATACACCTACCTGCGGGTCCTAAAACCGACCAAGATACACCCAACTGCGGGTCCCATAACTAACTCAGTTACACCCAACTGTGAGTCCCATAACTAACTCAGTTACACCCAACTGTGGGTCCCATGACTAACCCAGATACACCCAACTATGAGTCCCATAACTAACCCAGATACACCTAACTGTGGGTCCCATAACTAACCCAGATACACCCAACTATGAGTCCCATAACTAACCCATATACACCCAACTGTGGGTCCCATAACTAACCCAGATACACCCAACTGTGAGTCCCATAACCAACCCAGTTACACCCAACTGTGGGTCTCATAACTAACCCAGATACATCCAACTGTGGGTCTCATAACTTACCCAGATACACCCAACCGTGGGTCCCATAACTAACCCAGATACACCCACAAGTCCGCCATCTGTGATAATCATGTACATATCTGTACGCAGAGACTGAAAGGATACGAAGTTTTTCCAATGATGGAACGGTTCGACATGTAGGTCTGTACTCGTTACATACATATAGTCAGCACTGGTCGTCATGGCAACACAGACAGATGAAAAACATGGCGTCTGCCTCGGGAAGAGAGTCTTAGCTGTCTGCCTTCTCCACAGACAGCTCAGGCAGCTCACCTTGAATACGTACGTCTTGGACACTGTGAGGACACTGTACAAACATCTAAGACGCTTTACGGACATCTAAGACTACGTACAAACATTTAAGACGCTATACGGACATCTAAGACTACGTACGGACATCTGAGGCGCTATACGGACATCTAAGACTACGTACGAACATCTAAGACACTATACGGACATCTAAGACGTTGTGCGGACCATCTAAGACGTTGCACGAACATCTAGACGCTGTACGAACATCTAAGACGCTGTACGGACGTCTAAGACGCTGTATTGACATCTAAGACGCTGTACGGACGTCTAAGACGCTGTATGGACGTCTAAGACGTTGTACGGACGTCTAAGACACGGTGTTGACTATTTAAGACGGTTTGACACTTAACCTTGTGCATCTACGCCGCTGTACGGAACGTCTTAGACGTTGGTTGATACCTTACCTTCTGTGCAGGTTATCTAAGACGCTGTAAGATAAGATGTTGTTCATTGAGACGTTGTTTTCTAGCCGCCTATATATATATACCTTCTGCGTGGAGCCGTTGACGTCCAGGAATATAGTCCGCGGTCTGTATGAGGCCCCCGCGCCCATCGGGAAGCCAGCGCTGAGGAGTCGCCGTGGTAAAACCGCCCCGAGCTGGGGACAACGGAAGCCTGGCGGGAAAAACTTCCAGATCTGCTCGGAAACCGTCCAGTTTCGCTCCGTGCTTGGCAGAACAGCACCCCGATTCTGCTGCGTACTTTGCGGTAAAACCGTCCCGTTTAGCTGCGTGTTTTGCGAACAACGCTGTGAATGATTTTCTGGTAAACCTTCCCGTCTGCTGAGCGGCACCTCCCAGCTCCTGAGCGCGCTTCCCGGCAGCACAGGTGGGAAGATGGAGGCCGGGGCGGCAGCGAGGCGCGTGGCGGGCGGTACACAGACCCGGCGCCGAGGTACAACCGTATAGATCCGCGGGGCGGTGTCGGGCACAGCCTTGCCGTCACGACGCGAGACTTCCCGCGAACACAAGATGGAGGCCGGCCCTGTGAAGGCGGCGCGGCGCGAGAGGCAAGCTGGTGGTGGTTTCCGCGGTCCTGTGTACCCGCGCGCGGTCTGGCACATTAAGTAGTTTTACTGTCCGCGATCCCCCAGCCCAGTTACTGTGCTGCAACAAAACGTCTCTCCATCCTTAGTTTCTTTCCAAGAAAATACACGGATTTTTCCAACACGGCGTTTCTCAGTTTATTTTGTAATGTCCCAGAAAACGGTCAGGGAAAAATAGGGCTGATTTCTCGTTTGATAATGACGTCACGGGAACGGGAGACGTGGCGGACGTCGTTGCCATGGCCACCGAGCGCCAATTAGCTAATGTCTTGCGGATCACATGCGCGGCGCGGATGTTTGGAGCGCGCTCCGCGTTGCCAGGTAACAGGAGGCGGGGGGAGACGCAGATTTGTACCGGCGCAAATTAAGGTTCGGGCTGGAATCTAAATTAGTTCGGAGAAGTTAAAAATGGCGCGGAGTAAAAAAAAAAAACAGTTATTAGCAGACAGAAATTGTGTTGGTTTTCTCGGCGGTCTCGTGTTGACAGAGCGGGTAGAAACAGGCGCCGCCCGGGGATATACAGTAATATACAGCAATAGTATACACCACGGCTGTATAGTATTCACCGCTGCCGACGCCGCCGGCTGCTGGGATGAGCGCACGGATGTAGCGAGTTAACCGGCTCCACAGGCGACATGAAGGCTCGGGATGTAGCGAACACAACTCGGGATGTAGCGAAAACAACTCAGGTTGTAGCGAAAACAAATGGCTCAGATGTATCAAAGCAAAACAAAGGACTTTATATGGAGCACTAAAAAAATAGAGGTCTTAGGATGTATAAAAAATAAACTAATTAGGATTTAGGAAAAAAGAACAACTCAGAATCGTAATTAGCCATAACGACTTGGGATGTGGCGAAATCAAAATTGACTCAGGATCTAGCAAAATCTAATTACTCTGAATGTAGCAAATATAGATTCTGACGCTTGCGAACGATTGTAGCAAAAAATAAACGACTCAAAATGTGGCAAAGCTCCTATTGATAACTCCTGATGTAGCAGAGATGTATGAAGCAACGAACAACTCAGGGTGTAGCAAAATACGACTCAGAATGAGGCAAAATACGACTCAGAATGTGGCAAAATACGACTCAAAATGTGGCAAAATACGACTCAGAATGTGGCAAAATACGACTCAGAATGTGGCAAAATACGACTCAGAATGTGGCAAAATACGACTCAGAATGTGGCAAAATACGACTCAGAATGAGGCAAAATACGACTCAGAATGTGGCAAAATACGACTCAAAATGTGGCAAAATACGACTCAGAATGTGGCAAAATACGACTCAGAATGTGGCAAAATACGACTCAGAATGTGGCAAAATACGACTCAGAATGTGGCAAAATACGACTCAGAATGTGGCAAAATACGACTCAAAATGTGGCAAAATACGACTCAGAATGTGGCAAAATACGACTCAGAATGTGGCAAAATACGACTCAGAATGTGGCAAAATACGACTCAGAATGTGGCAAAAAACGACTCAGAATGTGGCAGCCCAAATCGGGGTGACTCCGGCCACGTCACATGTGTGTACAGAATACGAGCATGATCAGAATCTTGATGATGTGAAGTAGAAATTTCAGCCGCACGACTCAAGATGTAGCAATATAGCGGCAGACATGCAACTGGAGACAGCGTTGCCGGGGCAACCGTGTAAACATGAAACTGGAGAGCCATGTTTTTCAGGGACATGTAGTCTCCAAGCAGATGTAAGGGTGGGAGATTGTTACGTTTTCTGACGGTCGGGCTTATCTGACCAAAACGCGGAGTCGGGTGGATAGCTGTTAGAAAAGCCAGGCTGTAAGAGACCGTTATGATCTCGCTACATCTGCTTGGAGATTGGGAATTCGCACACTACTTTCGGCGCCACTGAGCAATATGCACGTTACCATGGGAACGGTGAAATCCACTTATCTTCGAAATCGTTATAAAATACTCGTTGCTAGAACTGTACAATTGTTGCGCAATAAAAATCGTTCAATTTCTACGTCAATGCATCGATCGCACACATCACAGCATCGATCGCCTGCGTCACAGCATCGATCGCATACGTAACAGGATTGATCACATATACACGTCACAGAACTAATCACATACGTCACAGAATATATCGCATACGTCACAATATTGATTGCACACGTCACAGCATTAGTCACGTCACAGCATTGATCACGTCATTCAACCCATGACACCAGAGAACATCTCCAAGCAGATGTGAGGTCCGGCGTGTGGTTTTGCGGTATGTTCGTGGTTAACGGTAATCCCCGAGGCCCCAATTATTCCACTAGGCGGCGATCGCGCTGCGCCCTCGCTGCGCCCTCGCTGCGACCTCGCTGCGACCTACTCTGGATCTGTGTTAACCTTGATTTCAAACTTGAATACCATGCAAAATTTAAATAGATGACTGAAACAAGACAAAAAAGAGCGTAAAAATTGAGCGCTGTTAGTAGTTATTTATTTTAGATCGCAGCGAGGCCGCCGCTCTGGTGGAAAGACGCGCAAAATGGAGCTTAAAAACAAGCCGCGCCCAACATCTGCTTGAAGGTTCGCAGAGTGAAGATGACTTGGTTTTGGGTTTCCCCTCAACACCCGGCCCTGCCAGGCACACCTGTTTCTGTCTTACTTTGTTACAATTCTGTTTTTAGTTTGTATTCATTTTTCTTTTCAATCTGTTGATGATTTCATGCGTTTTAATACCCCCCCCCCTGAAAACAACTCGACACAGTTGAATGGGGTTTTCAAATTCAATAGATGGATAAATAAGACTCTACCCACCTGCCCGCCCCACCTGACCTGACCCGAACACCTGCCCTACCTGCCCGGGACACCTGGCGCAGTTGTGGTGTAACAAATAGCGGCAAACTGCTACTTTTGTAGCGACACAAAAGTGGCAAAACAGCCGCAGCCGTCAGGAAAATACTGTCCATTCAATTTGCTACGAAACCGGCGCCACTGGTACTAATTACGTGTCCTGTACTGTACTGGACTGCACAGTGTGCTGGAGGGTGTCTTTGTCCGAAGGGGCTGGTCGTGACAGGGTACAGTGCGATAAAGAAAGTCCATATGCCTTTTTGAGGCCGTAGGTTACCGGCAACGGTCTCTTAGCATTTGAGGCCGTTAATCCATTGCGTTTAGGGCAGGGTATTGGAACGCAGAGCCCGTCCCTCTCCTTCCACCGCCTTTTACCTCCTCAACCGAAGTCAGGTACCCATTTTACAACTGGGGGAGGGGGTGAGGACAGGTGTGTAAAGTACCTTTCTCAGGGGCACAACGTCTAGCCAGAATCGCCAGGAACCCATGACCTCTTGATGTGGGTCTACCCGTTGAACTTTCAGGCACTTGGGATAATGCACTGCCCACCACCCCCCACCCCCGGACAAGCAACATAATGCTGTCTTACTGTACTAAAACAACAGTAGCTAATTGAACTATTGGCATAAAACTTTTTCTTGAATTAATCTTCTTTTTAAAGAATACTTCAAGACATCCTAAATTGTCTTAACCTCATTAACATATCTATTCAGGGTTTTGGTATAAAACCTGGTGTTCTCATAGCCTCCGTTGCAGTCCTTTTCCCCGCAGCGTGTTTTTTTTTTCAATTTTTTTTTTTTTTGGGGGGGGGGGGGGGGGGCGCCACGTATCTGCTTGGGATCCCGTATCCGCCGTGCCTCTGTGTCCGCTATAGACCCTGTGTCCGCTGCTGCACACACACCCCCCCCCCCCCCCAAAAAAATTGAAAAAACGCTGCGGGGAAAAGGACTGCAACGGAGGCTAGTGTTCTCAGTCCTATCGTTAGTCACTGACGAAAGACAGTGGATGCTATCTGAAACGTCTGTTTCAAAATTTTATCCAGTTGCTTGAGTAATCATTTTTGGCGTATTCTGTCTTAAATGTTCACCAAAAGTGCAGCATTGTTCAGTCATCCCAGACCGAAAGACGTTTCTCCCTCCTGCTTAAAGATTCATTCAGCTCATTTTGGGTACCGGAGGCCTTGTTCCGTTCAAGTTTGTATAGACAGGAGTCGGCTCTAGATTATAACCGCTTAGCCCAGTTGAGACAACCTGGTCGGTAGGAAGACTGGACGATTCAGTCTCACCCAACATCTGCTTGGAGATTAGTTCGCCGGATACTTTAATTTCTCCATTTTTTACTTTTTCCTTTCTTTATTACCTACCGGCGTTTCAAAACTTCTACATCTTTGATTTTGAAGCTGGGATTTCTGGCCGGGAAGACCCTCCTGCAAACGCGTGCGCAACCTTTTCTAAACATCATCTGGTAGGAATTTGTCGATCAAATCCCTTTGCCTATCAAGGTTAGCAGCGTCCCCTAGTGAAAAGAGAGCGAAGTTCAGGCCATATGAGCAGAATTTTGCCTGGTGCAGCTTTCAATGCCTGTGCTGTATTTTTAACGTTAAAACGGTGTCGCACAAGAGGTTTAGCTCATTTTGGGTAGTTTGTCATTTATTCCAGTCCACCCGTTTTCTGCAGGCCAGACAAATGTACACTACGTGTTGTGACTAACATGTTTGAGACAACTTTCTCCCTCCCACAGGGAGAATTGCATGCTGTATATTGGGGTTTGTACCATGTAAGTTCATTTATTTCAGCAGTGGATTTATTACACCATAGGATGGAAGAGGACTTTGAAGCGTTTTAAACTAGTGCTGAAACAATTCTGCAGTGTTACCATGGAAACCTGTATTTGTGGTGTTATGACAATGCGGTGGGGAGGTTATCATGTTCACACAACATTCTGTTGTTAGACTGGATGTGCCGACATCTTTCTTCAAGTGTGCCCAAAATGCAACAGTTCTTGGCAGGACTGACTGAATGAGCCAAAGTCCAGGCTACACAGAGATATTCGGTAGTCACAAAGTAAGAACTTGTGGTTGGGAGTTCGAATCCCAGTTGTGTCGCTCACCAGACATATATGTACAAGCTACAGGAAAGGGTCGCAGTCTTTACCCCAAGACGTTAAGCCGTCGTTCACTGATTATCATACTTGTGAAACAGACCTGAGGAAACTGGAAACACTGTACACAGCACGTCTCTGTCACGGCCCGCAGAAGATTAGCCTTTCAGTGAGCTTAATTGGTTCGATATCATTTACACTCTCACTGCTCTTCATACACACTTTGAAAGAACACAACCGACATCAGAGACTGTTTAACCACTTTTGTATTGAGGCAAAAATGATGCAAACTCACATCATGTATAATGCGATATAGAATTGTTATGAAATTCAACTCAATATAGCAACATTCAACAGCAACCTTACCAAACAATATGGTTCTTAGGGCTTGCACAGTTGGAAATATTCTTATTTTCAATGCATGGAAAGCAATGTTTGCGTCAAATAAACAATGAACTGGCTCGAGGTCACAAGTTTTGTACATACAGTAAGTACAAGCTTTGTGTACAGCAACTTTCATGCAGCCATGCCGTTTATTTCACATAGAAGTTAACATGAGAAAATACAGGCGCCGTCTCTTGACCTTTGCCCTCACATCTCTGCTTGGAGTTTATCCACTCCCAGTGTAGCTGCCTGCTCGCAGCATTAGACGGACTCCTGAAGAAAAAAGCACCACAGGCTTTACTGATGATTCCACAAAACTGCTTTGAGTTTTACAAGTCTGGATAAAGATGAGTTCACTGGTGCAATATATGTTTAACAATGACTAATTCAAAATTCCTTCAGCCAGCAGTGTCCTCAGAACTGTTACATCGTGGGCAGCAAACTCACCTGTGGGATTCTCTGAGAACAGCCTCTAAGTTTGTCAGGACACCCGGTCATTACGTCAGACACGTTGGAGGGACTGCAACAAAAATCAATCCTGTCTTTGAATGATATTCAGGCGTAACCCTCCAGCGTCGAACCTCTGCACATAAAAGAACCCAGCACAATTATGGAGTCGGGGCGACCCGGTGTGCTTGGTTAATACGCAAGCTGTAGCAACGCCGCATTGCACTACTACTACTAGCAAACTAAAAGGCATCAGGCTTTTTCCGCATTGCACTTCTACTAGCAAACTTATTTGCTTTCTCCTCAGGTTTGACCACTCTTGAATGATGATTTCACAAAGCTGAAAGTTGTGCGAGTAAACTGGTTAAGTTAAGGATTTAACAACAGAAAAGGGGCTGTAAAAAAACTAAGCTTTCAGCCTGCAGTGTCCTCAGATCTGTTACATCGTCAGGGCTGTTCAGCAGCAGAACTGGACAGGATGTTTCATCACGGGACAGACTTTAAACACACCAAGACTAACTCATTACAAACCAGTGTAGGGGCAAACTCACCTGTGCAACTCCCGGGAACAGCTTCCATGTTAGTCAGGTCTGCTGGCATCACTGCAGGCACGTTGAAGGGACGCCTGTAGGAAAAAACACCCCGTCATTTACTGATTGAACTATGACAATGCTCCACCAACTCCACCAAATGGAAATATTTGGAGTTGAACAAGTCTGGATGAGTGAAGAGTTTGAACAAACTGAATGGAACACAAAAATGTGCTCTTAAAAGCTAAGATTTTGCTGTAGTGTCCTCAGAACTGTTACATCGTCAGGGTTGTTCAGCAGCAGAACTGGACAGAATGTTTCATCACAGGACACTTAACGGGCTAACACATTACACACCAGCAAGGCACCACTTTCTTACTGAAAAATGTTTTATAACATTACTATCTAACACTAAACCAACAGCTCACATCTTTCAGTTAGATGAAGAACCATCCTGCCACATCCATCCTGTGCCAATGGGGGATATTGAGGTCATAACAAAACAAAACAAAACAGAATGGAAATCACAAGTTTTGGAATAAAAAAAGTCATGATCAGCCAGGGCTGTACGTCAGTCTTTACCTGGAGTATAGAAGGTTCATCCATCAGTCGTCCCCTTCCATCGGCTCGTTCAGGTCCTGCACGTCCAGCACCCGCAGGGTCCCGCCGATCTCGTACGTCACGACCAGCGGCGCTCTCCCCGCACTCGACACGTCGCTCAGCTGGTACATGGTCGGCTGCCCGGCAACACCTGGGATAGAACGGGGTTGTCAGGGTTACAGAATGTTCCTGCCGAGCAATGATAACTGACAGAACACATTTTCAGTTTGATGCAATTTTAGGGACATGTTCAATTCTCTCAAACCCACGCCAGGACAAGTGACCAGGTTTTACCAACATTTCCACTGGCCCATTGACATCCCTTTGTATCAAACAGATCGACCTGTTGCTGGTTCTTCTATAAATAAAAAGCATTACTGCAAGATTTTTCTGTAGTGTCCTCAGAACTGTTACATCGTCAGGGCTGGTCAGCAGCAGAACTGGACAGAATGTTTCATCACAGGACACACAGCAGAGTGAAAATAAAAGTAACCTCGGACCAGTTAACTTCACTTAAGAGCAGCGATTCTTCCACTGGCCCAAGGACTGCGACTCTTTCCGGTAGCATGCATGTTGGGTGCCCGACTAATAGTGAGAGGGTGTCTTTAGGAGTAGATAAGATGTCTTCAGTCTCACCTTTGACCTCCCAGACAGACGTCAGGAACCTCTCGTACCACTGCAGCACTGTCCGGTCGCCGGGCGGAGCTACCGTGGCAACCACCGGGCACAGGACACGCCCGGCTACAGACGTCTTGTCTTCAGACCTGCAGAAGGGCAAAAAGTTTCTTAGGAAGGCAACAAGAAGTTTTTTCCCAACTCTCTGGGTAAACTGAACTTCTATCATTTACAAGTAAAATAGCGATTCAATTCTCAACCTGACACAAAGAATGTTCATCCCTTTGATCTGGAAGTTCTAAACCCAACTTTACTCAAGATAAACAAAACTCAACTGTTGATCATTCTTGTAGTGTTGGAAGACTACGTCAAGAGTTGCCCCGCTATACTCAGGCAAGTGGATAAAATTTTGAAACAATCAGACGTTTCAGACAGCATCCGCTACCTTTTGTCAGTGACTAAAGAAATATCTGGTATAACTAGGTTTATACAAAGTCAAGAGTTGCTATGGTAATACCATGTTTACTGTTAATCTATGGACAGAACACCACATAACAATGGCAAGATTGAGTTAAATGTTGCCATGGAGACAGTTGTCATGGTAACTAACAGTTTGTTGGAGATGAAGTAGGCAGCGTCCACCAGGTAAGCACACAGCCTGGCGACCACAGGCGCCAACTCAGCAGTCTGCAAAAGGAGGGGGAGGAACTGTCTTGTAACTTATGTAAGGAGTAAAGTTTCTCACAAACATACAGATATGTCTGTGTGAGCTTCATACAGGGGCTGATATCAGAATACAAGATTCAACATATACAGTGATGGAACATATATTTGACTATTTGTGTGCGTATGGGTGTGTCTGTGTGCGTATGTATGGCAGCATATGGTCCTGACCACCACGTCGGTGCGTATGTATGTGCGTATGGGTGTATATGAGTGCGTATGTATGGCAGCATATGGTCCTGACCACCATGTCGGTGCGTATGTGAGTGCGTACTTGTGTATATGAGTGCGTATGTGTGTATATGAGTGCGTATGTATGGCAGCATATGGTCCTGACCACCATGTCGGTGCGTATGTGAGTGCGTACTTGTGTATATGAGTGCGTATGTGTGTATATGAGTGCGTATGTATGGCGGCATATGGTCCTGATCACCACGTCGGTGCCCAGGTGCAAAAGCCGCCACAAACCCTTCTTGTTGCACCCGTCCCTTGTTGAGTGGTCTATGGGGAAGAACACTCACTACACTGGGGTGCTGGGGTGTAAGAGTGTGTGTGCATGTGATTGTTTGTGAATGTGTGTGTGTGTATGTATTTGTGTGTGTGTGTGTGTGTGTTGTGGTGGCCGGGGGGGGGGGGGGGGGGGGGGGGGCTGTGTGTAAGGGGTGTGTGTTTGTGGGATATGTCTCACCTGTGCAGTGCTGACATAGTAGTCCAGATCGTCCACCAGTACAGCCGTGGGGAGGGGGGTCTGCGTGGGGAGGGGGGCCTGGGTGTGGACGGAGGACAGGAACTTCAGCAGAGCCTCCTGTGTGTTCAGGTACCTGGAATAGGACAGAGGGGGGTTAAGCCCTGAATACTATAAATTATCTTTACTTCCGAAAGTTCTGAGGGACTTAGGAAGGGAAAATAAATTTTCAGTGTCTTAAGTTGGAGGTTGAAACGATTCTGTAGTACAAACTTAACATTTACAGTACTTACAGGATCTGCAGCTGTTTGAGTGACAGGGGATCGGGTTTTGTCGCCCCGGCAACATGCAGCGGCATCGTGTGGAGCGTCTCGTGCAAGATGAAGGTCACGCGGCGACCTTGGCGCACCAGACTCAGTCCGTACTGGAACAGCAGCGCTGTTTTACCGCTGGAACAGCAGGGGGAATGTGAACTTTGAGACACTCATAAATCCTTGCATGCATTGGATACTTGCTCATCTAAGGGAAAATTATGCAGTGGTTTTGAGCAACATTCCGCAGCATATAGAGAGAACACTACAAAATGACATGGACACAAGCTACACACCAATAATTTGATAAGCGGAAACCTTACAAAACACGTCATGCAGGTGTGAAATCATATTTCTGTGTCCAGCCGATTTTTCACAGCCACATGCGGTGGTAGCGAGGGATCGGAGCTGGGGTCACTGTCGCACCGGCTACCAAGCACAGCATGCACGGGACACGTGCTGGCCTGTTTATAGTGCATGTTATAGCTAGCTAATAATAATTTTAAGTAGTATAGCCACATGCTGATTTTTGGTACGAGTCTCTTGTGTTTTTTTTGTAAAGCGCCCCCCTCCCCACTCAAAGTCTAACTGTAGCACTGGGAATACATCCCGCTTAGAAAGGGACAGAAATAAAAATCATATCTAAAATTCAAATTATGGCTTCTATCAAGGTTTGCTTGGGAGACTCAACTTACAGTATGGATGCTTACAAACTGCACACTGCACTGCAAAATCATAGAAATCCGAGCATTTCCATTCAATGAGCAAAACTCGCCAAACCATGCTGTTCAAATCGACGGATTTTCCTCACTTACCTACCCTTGGGGCCGACCAAAAGACACCGCGGAATCTCCCCGGACTCTACCGGCTTTATTTCTCCCCCGGATGCGTCTCCCCTCCCGCCCGGCTGGCAGGATTCCGCCCGATGCTGGGCGGGTTCCATAGCGAACATGCCTCTTACCACCGCCGCCATCTTACCGTCATGCTACCGTGGTGCATGCTGGGACACCAGTCACGTGACTCACGGACACCTGTTGCTTGGACTTTTCCAATTTCGGACAACGATGACTAAAGCAGATTCTTTTCGCTTTCTTCCCAGAAAATGTACTGTTTTGTTTTGTTTGATTGACAAGTTGTGTATTGTATTATCGTGTTTTTTTAGTTCCTTAGTAATGTTTATTGATCACTGAGAGGGCGATACGTAAAACTAGAGGGACTAAATATAACTTTATAAAACGGCTAATCCAGACGCCTTCCTACACGGTAACTTCCGGCATCACTGCATCAACCTGGTTTACAAATAGCCTGTTTTAAAACTGTGTATGTCAGCATGTATCTGTAGATAACTACTTAGTATGTATGTTTCTTTATCATCATATGTTGATACACGCTACAATGTGTGTAGTAGTGACTAGTCCACTGTGTTCTGCTACTAAGTGTCCCGCGAAGCAAACAATAAAATAGAATAGATAAAGTACCGGATGGATTAGTTATTGAAGATGGGCGATGAACAGGTCCGAGGAAAATAGTGCTAACGGGGATTGGTTTGAAGTGAATGGATGAAGTGAAATCGTTCACCGTGAATGTCCTCGTGTTATGACGTCATTCATTACGTCATGACACGCCGGTACTTTGGCTTTTCCTAAAAAAACCCGGGGCGCATGACGTAATTCCCGAAATTCCCGGCGGTCATTACTGATGACGTCAAATCAATCCACACAACGAAGTGACGTTCGATCAGACCGTTTACGACGTTTAATGTAAAATTTATAACAAATGTTGATTGCGCCTCATGGTTAAAGGGTATGCACACCCCGAAACGGTCTCAAATACTACTCTCCAAGCAGAGGTTGGTGGGGAAGATTGTGACCTTTTTATCATATGCCCCTTTTTTGTCGGCTCTCTCCAACGACAAAACGGGGCATTTTATAAAAAGGTCACAATCTTCCCCACCAACCTCTACTTGGAGAGTATCAAAGACCAACTTACAAGTTTTGTGGACAATTTGTATCAACAAAGTTTTATCGTAAGAATGTGTCCTTCTCAGTACTGTGAAAGAAAATTGACAAACAACCCCTTTTCGCAAACCAAACGACATCGGGCGCGCCCGTTACCGTGGGAACGGACAGCTGTGAGGTGACGTCATGTTAGCTCGGCATGTCATCGGTCAATAATTGAAACACGGGGACGGTTCGTTCGGATAATTGTTCTTTCTGGCAAACAATGTCAATTTGATCAAAAATGAACATGATTTCATACAAGAAAGAAAACTTTAAAAGACGCATTAGTGGATAACCCCCACCTTAACCCTCTGAACGCGACCCTACCAAATCCCCCGATGTAAAATGTACAGCCCCTTATATAACCCCTCTACGTGTATAATGTATCACCCCTTCTACCCGTTCTTATCTATTGGTACAAAAACTACAAAACAGCTGAGAAGCGGAGTTTGCGGTTACTAACGTTTTGCCAGTTTTCTGTGGAGCACAGCGCAACTCAGCTCACCCTCCTCTCACCTGCCGAGGTCTCCACCACCTGGACACACCTGTGAACACCTGCGCACCTGTCAGGTGTCCCGCTCACGGTACCATATGGAGCGTCGCGCCACCAGGAGACGTCTAAAACGGAACGTCTTAAGTAAGTGTCGCGGGACCGGGATTTCAATTCGTATCATTAGTCAGTTTTGAAGTATACAACTTCTTGTATTGAATGTTAAAGTTTGCTTATGTTATAACAACAGTTTGAGTAACCATACTGACTGTAACCACCGAGTCAATCGATACTTTACAAGTGCCCAAACACCTTTGAAACAAAGGGTACTAGTTTTATATTGCTCATTTATAGTTACTTCGCTTTGCAAAAACCGCGCAGGTGCAACGTACGCATTCTAAAAATACCGTAACCGTCAACCCGACAGTTGTCAGGGCTAGCATACAGAACAAGCATGTGCAACCCGACAATTGTCGGGCTCAACAGGACGCGACTTTGGGAGCGAGACAGCGAGAAGGAAAACATTTCCCTAACGCTGGCAAACGTCACCGCATGGTAACAAACTCCCCGGGCAAAATATTCTCTCTACAGCCAGCGTAGCTATACTTAGTCTGGTGACAAACGGTGACATGAAAGGCCCGCCGCGAAGCCTGTTTCAGACTAAACCCCGCTGCCGTTACAGGTCGAGTTGCCGTCTGGGTCACGTGTTGTTTATTCTGGTTGTTTGTTTACAACCTGAGCACGGTACACAGCCATGGTCACGTGAACAAACACTTTAACAACATCAGGTACGCCAGAAAAACAGATGAATCTCACCTGATCACAGACTGCACAAAATACATTAAAACTAATTTTTCAACTTAGAAACTTCTTATGAACCGAATTTCTGTAAAATTGATAATTTCTTAAAGACGTATTCAGAAAATTTGTCATATTTCATTTCTGTTCTGCAGTCAGCTGATGATGATGGCGAACATGTCAGGTCAGAGGTCAGACCCGACCAATGAGGAGGGCTGCATCCGGGTCCTCAGTTTGGACGACTTCATCCACCTGTCGCTCATTCCTGCCGTGAGTTTTCCCTCCTTTTATCATTCCCTCACTCCATCCCTCCATCCACCTGTCACTCATTCCTACCGTTTCTCACCCTTTTACCATTCCCTCCACCCATCCATCCACCTGTCACTTATGCCTACTATGAGTTAATCATCCCTTTGCTCCTCATTCACTCCATCTCTCCATCTTTTTGTCCATCATTCACTCCGTCCCTCCACAGGTCAGACTGATTCCTGATGTTTCTCGCTCCCCTCTTGCTGTTCTTTCCATCCCTCCATCCATTTACCTGTCACTCATTCCAACAGTTCTTATCCTTCTCTTTTCAATCTCTCCATCTCTCCCTATCCACCATCCTTTAATCACATGATGTATCTACAGTCAGCCTACCCTGCCTTGATTTCCCCGGCAACGTTTCGTGAGGCATTTGATTTTATCAATTAAACGGTAAGAATGAATTTGACGCCAACATCGAATCCCACGTGTATGCTAAAGTCATCTCTGAACTTAGATCATGTCTTTGTTCAGCAGTGTGACTATGCAAACGTCTCTATATGTAGGTAGAGTAAATTAAGTTCCTTCGTCACAAATACATGAAAGTGCACCTAACATGTCCAACTGAAAGCGGTAAATTTATGCATTTCTCCCTGCAGTTCGTGATAGTGCTGGTGTTGAGCCTGTGTCAGCGGAGGGCGAACGCCGGACCGGACAGCTGGTGCGGGGGGAGACCCGGGCTGCTGGTGTGAGTAGGGGGGTGTTTATAGGGGGGTTGTAGTGTGTGTGTGCGGGAGGGGGGGTAGTCAGTAGGGGGCTAGTGTGTGTAGGGGGGGTGAGTAGGGGGGGTGGCTAGTGTGTGCAGGGGGTGTGAGTAGGGGGCGGTGGGAATGGGGGGGGGGTGGCTAGTGTGTGCAGGGGGTGTGAGTAGGGGGGGTGTGGCTAGTGTGTGCAGGGGGTGTGAGTAGGGGGGGGTGTGGCTAGTGTGTGCAGGGGGTGTGAGTAGGGGGCTGGTGCTGAGCCTGTGTCAGCGGAGAGCGAACGCCGGGCTGGGCCGGGCAGCTGGTGTGAGTATGGGGTGGGTGGGGTGAGTGAGTAAGGGGGTCTTGTGAGAGGGAGTGGGATGAAAGGGTGTAAGTACGGGGATTGTGGGCTTAAGTGGAAGCTTCGAAGTAGTTGGAGTCTAAACCTGGTCCAGGCCATTCATAACTTCCTGTTATTATATAAAGTAAAGACATCGAGACGAACACTACAGCTTGGTCCCAAAATTCATCAGATTTTAGATCTTTACATAGCAAACTAGCTGCGTCTCTAGATATCCCCAGACCAGTCTGAAGCCATATGACCTACATCATGAACCTAGTTGTTATGTCTACCAACTGCAAACTTGGTAAAAAAAATCCCCCTTGAAGCTAGATAACGGAACTTGGTAAAAAAAATCCCCCTTCAAGCTAGATAACGGACCAATACATAAGTAACAGATTCTTCCTGTTCAAAACTACATGGCAACTGTTACTTGTTTTCACCGTGAAAACTTTAGAAAGAGCACAATGACAAAAATTCTTTAGATCAGATTACTTAAGTAGTACAGGTGACACACACCTTTTCATGCAATCTACAACTTAATCTTATCCCTACTACTTCTTAATAACCTTAGAACAGTTCAGTACACAAGTTTTCCTTAAGTTAGCAGAGATGATTATGGACATTTCTAAAAATAAAAAGGGGGAAAAAATAAAGACAATGTTACAACAAACAAGTACAGCAAAACTACAATTATCTAACAACTTTGCTAAGCTCTAGATTTTATTATACGCAAGTTTTTTTTTTGTATACGCTAGCCTCACTAAATCACGCTCCTTGCGGCCGGCCCGAATCATGCATGGCAAAAAACAATTATAGTTAAGAATGTCATTTGCATGATTCACCCAGTCAAAGTCACCGGAATGTAAAACGTCATATGCTTCACGGGTGTCTTCGGGTAACACATACGGAACAGATTCTACTTGTACAAAACCGTGTCAGCTTTTACTTGTTTTCACTGTGAAAACTGTAAAAAGGGCACATGCTACAAAGTCTGAAGATCAGACCACTTCAGTACACATGTGTGATCTCCCATAATGCTGACTGTACAACATAGCCTCCGATGCAGACTCCTCCCGGCTGTTTTCTTTTTCAAGTTACAGTTTTTATACTATAACATTTTTTTTCTTATTGCCGGCCAGCAATAAGAAAAAAAAAGTT
Source organism: Branchiostoma lanceolatum (assembly GCF_035083965.1). Lineage (NCBI taxonomy): Eukaryota > Metazoa > Chordata > Leptocardii > Amphioxiformes > Branchiostomatidae > Branchiostoma > Branchiostoma lanceolatum. The sequence continues at coordinate 16,644,211 of NC_089737.1, read as the reverse complement.
AAAGTATAAAAACAGTAACTTGAAAAAGAAAACAGCCGGGAGGAGTCTGCATCGGAGGCTATGTACAACATACCTGTTTTAGTGTAAAATAATCTAATGCTGATGAGACGAATTAGTCCAGCAATTGTTTACATGGAGAAACGTTAGTCCCTTACATGTATCTGTACTTCCTGATACAGTGGTCTTCAGGGTCAGCTACAAACACATGCCAATCCTCTGTCACAGCCACCCCGTGGGGCCGGTTCAGTTTGTCCCCATCACTGCTGATGATGGAAAGCCAGGTACCGTCTGAGCGGAACACCTGAAGCTTCTCACCATATCCAACATCATCACCCCCAAGGTTTGTCAGAACTATGTTCCCCCTGCTGTCAGCTGACACTCCTGTAGGGCCCCACATGTCCTGTGGCTGTTTGCCCCACTGACCAAACTTGTGTTTGAAGTTCAGATTCTTGTCAAACACCTGAACACAATCATTGCCTTTATCTGCCACAATGATGTTGTCTTCTTCATCCACACAGACAAAAGTTGGCTCGTTAAACTGCCCCTCCCCGTCACTTTCACCCACCCCATCACCCCAACTTTCAATTTGACTTTCACCCTCCCCTCCCACCTGTTTCACCAGTGTCCCATCTGCCTCAAACAGGAAGATGCTGTGTTTGCCTGGATCAGCTACAACTACCCTCCCATCCCTCTGTACTGCCAGGCCATAGGGGTTTGTGCAATATTCACCCAAGGGAAAACCGTGCATTTCTCCTGATGGGGAAAATCTCAGCACGTCATTCCCGTTATTCACCACTATGGTGCCATCATTCTGAACTGCAACTGATGCAGGGAATATGATTGTTTGAAATGAGAAGTGAAAGTTTCCATTGAGATCAAACACCTGAACACGCTTGTTGTAAGTATCAGCCACATACAGCCTGTCCCCCCTGACTGCTACATCTACAGGCTTGTTAAACTGCCCCTGCTGGCTGCCCTTCTGCCCAAACCTCAGTACAGGGTTGTTGCTGCCCACATCTACAGTGAGAGGGGAACACAGGTTACCCCCTCCCCCTGTAGCCAGGTGACCCCTTCCCCTAGTAACCACCCCCACCACATGCCTCCCTGATGTTTGTGGACTCCAGACTGCCCCAAACACCCCCTCACTGGTTTCTGTGGTGTCTAACGCAGCACACTGTCCCCCAGGGGAGGTGACTGTAATTTGTGGTGGACCCTTCATAACTACCTGTTTCTGTGGCCTACAGATGACGTTAGTTGGCATGCTTTCTACAGGGATCTCCGTGACTAGAATGCTTGTATTGCAGAATGACAGATACCCTGGACTACCCGTCAACGTCTCTGCATTGGGCTGAAACGATATCTGCTTAAAGACTTTCCATCCCCTCATTGACTCTTTTGCTCTGCAAAGACTTAACTTATCCTTTAGTTGCTGCTTGAGTGTGGTAATCTCTACATTATCACCCCGACCTAACACATCTGTACAAGAATGAAGTCCTTCTTCTGTTGATCTTAAAGTCTCCTCCAACCGTTCTTTTTCCTTCAACAGAGGCTCCTTTAGAGTCGTTTCCATCTTCCTCAGTTGGCCTCTCATTTCCTTCTCTGCCTGGTCCAGTTTTGCTCTCAGCTCGGCAAAATGTTTCAGTATTTTCCTGTCTTCTTGTACACAGTTGGTTGTGATACTTGTAATTTCTTTGCCAACAGTGGTGTCAGTTTTCTTCAAGGCTTCGGCTGAATCTAGACTTTCCTGTACTAATGTCTGTAGTTCAGCTTTGAACTTCTGTGCGACCTTACCGACCTGCTGTGGGTCGTGGTCCAGCCCTGGTCGGTGCTCTGTAACGGTGCAGTCTCGGCACACGAGCTTGGCGCAGGGTTGGCAGTAGAACGTCATGCGCTGGTCGGTGTGCTGAGGGCAGTACTGTGCCCGGGTGTACTTCTGCCTGCTGCCGGGGTTCTTCAGGTCATCCAGGGTGATGATGTAATGGTCCTGCAGTGCTTGTGTTTTGGTGTGAGCAGTTATACAGTTCTTACACAGGAGGAAACGGCAGTCTCCGCAAGTCCCCTCCACCCTGGCCCCAGACTCGCACATCTGGCACACGGCACGAGCTTCCTCACTGTTATGCAGAGCCCTGAAGTCCAGCAACTTGTTGATGTAGAAGTTTGGAGGCAGACTGCTGGTGACACCTGCTCCTTGTAGACTCACCTGGTAGCGGCAGGTAGGACAGGTGAGCTGGTTCCCTCCCATCCGCCATTGATCTAAACACCCGGCACAGAAGGTGTGAAGACAGGGCAGGACTCGGGGGTCGCTGAAGAGGTTATCACAGACGCAACAAGTCAGGAACTCGTCATCAAACTCCTCTGGTGGAAAGTTTGCAGCAGCCATGGTTGTAACAACACTTCTCTGTGTTTTTGGCCGGATGCAGCTCAAACTGTTAAGAGCTCACCACACTCGGTAGGTTGGTGCATGTGAAAGAGAAACTGTTCTGCAATTATCTTTCCATCTGTGAAGCGCCATAGGCATATCCAGGTGTGCGGTGCTCATTGGTCAAGTGCGAACAATAGCCTCATTAGAGACAAAAGCGTGGCACAAAAGGTGAACACACGATTAGGCTGGCGTCAGGCCAAGCAATAGGTATTAAATTATTCATACTACAACCTTCTAAGTTGATATCAGGCAACACTGCCTTAATTTGTTGTTTCTAGGATTTGAGAAAAAAAGTGCTCAGAACTGGAAGATCAACACGAAAACAGAGCCTTAGGGGAGAGTCGGTAGTTTTGGGGAGGGAATATAGTCAGATGCAAGTTTCGTCCCGGTCCATCGCTAAAATGCAGATATGACAAGTTTTCAAGGATCGAAGTATCGGTGGCCCTTTTGGTACGAAGACAACATGTCACGTTGGTACTTGACAATATGTGTGCTAATGATTGACAGGTTGTGCCCTAATGATTGACAGGTTATGCCCTGGTGATTGACAGGTTGTGCCCTGATAATTTTTGTGCTCTGATAATTGACAGGTTATCTGCTCCCCTTCCCAGGCCTGCCAATCTGCTAGACGACAACCGACACCGCCTGGCGTACGCATGCGCGTTCGGTGCCACGGCAACCAGCTGTCTGACGCTGTTCGGCGGCTCATACTGTCCTCCGGGCACCCCCGGCTGGTTAGCGGGTAAGTTATTAACTTAACTCATTAACTTATTAACCATAACTAGCTGACTGACGCTGTTCGGGTCTAACTGTCCTCGGAGTACCCACGGCTGGTTAGCAGGTTAGGTATCGACTTGACTTTAACGTATGAACTGATTAACCCTTGTCTGTACCTTACATAAAACTGTAACTGCATGCTTTTCGATGATATGTAAGCCTTATATATTATCGAAAAGCATGCAGTTACAGTTTTATTACTACCTCCACATAGAAATACAGTCGCTTTGCTCTTCTCTGACACCATTAAATAAAAGCGTTTTGAATAACAGTGTTTCTCTACATGACAGTTTTCTACGCCATCGCGAAGGTTGCTGAGTTGGGGATCGACTACTACCCGTTCTTCGCCTGCATGTCGGCGAGCTGCCGGCTGCCGGGCGCCGCCATCGGCCTGCTCTACTCCGTCATCTGGCTCCTGTTCTACCTCAGCCACGCGGCGGAATGTCTGGACAACCCCAACCTCTGGGTGAGTTAAACTCACAGAATAAAAAAAAAGATTTGAACTAGTAGCAGTAACAACTAAAATTGTGGGTCCTTTTTACAAATACAACCCTAGAAACGAACAAAAATCTCGAACAATTTTTTGTGATTTAGTATTTTCCCCACCATTGTCAGTCACTGATGAAATGCTGTGTTTGCCTGGGCGGAAACAAGATGGCGACCGGAAGGTGTCAGAATTCTAAGATGGCAACGCCAATGGAACATGAAATCAAAACTTCCGGACCATTTCTGCGATTTCAGTATTTTCCCGGCCAGCCGCTGGTGGAGCAGCTTCCGGTTCTGATCTGCCTACTCATACTGGTCCTGCAGTACGCGCGCACCTGCATGGGGGAGCTGCTAAACAGATGCAGACCGCACGGAGCAGCCACAAGCCTGCCTGAGGTAGTGGACAGTTTGTAACTGGCGCCATAAAAGTTAAACTTACAGACACAAATTTACCCGGCGAAGTTGGTGGGGCGTATTCATTGGAACATAGTTACTCTAAGAAAGGAATCATTCATCATCATAAAGAGATCATACTGCAGCCCTTTGAATATATGACACGCAGAAAGAAAAACAACAAAGCATTGTTGAGACCATTTCTTTCAACCCACCAACATGGCTACATTACCCTGACTAGTCATATTAACCACGTGACTGACTACATAATTTCCGGTGGGCTATGATCATATATAATGATGTAATTTTCTTACCAGTTTGCCAAACCTTGAGGACCCCTTTCCTTCCCATCATGCAGCAGAGAATCCGCCTTTCCGGGCACCACGTGACCCACATCCGGGACCTTCTGCGGAGGAGAACGCCTGCAGAGGAACTGCAGAGGAGGAAACAGTAACTTGCAAATAACTTATATATTTCACACAGAAAGTTATGATAACATATATCACATCATTAACTGTATACTCGTGCCATATCTGCGCAGTCGGGGATCCGAGGTGCGTTGGGGGTATTGTACAGGAGTTGGTAGTGGAGAAGGGGATTCAATACAGTTTGAGTTTATTAGGATCCACAATTAGCTTAACAGCTACTCTTCCTGTGGTCCATTCAAAAACAGGACTGGATAAAACTACATGACACACAGGAACACCACATGTACAGAATATACATGTACATAAATGATAAAAGAAAGATAAGGCTACTTGAGGTCTATATACAATATTGACAATATCTAATTACTTAACAGTAATAGCAGTCACGCCAGAATGGTCTAAAAAGGCACCAATTGCAGCCACTCAAGTGTTTAGAACGCTGTCTAAAAGCGTCGAACACCCTGCATTCAGAGTCAACGAGGTCAAAAACTTATTGGAACGGTCAGCGGTCAGAATAGTCCAAAACGGCACCAATCAATCTTACTCTTACTCTTAGCCTGGAGATCGGATCGTTCTCCGCGCTGCCGCTGTACCGCTCGGCCGGCGGATTCCGCTACTCCGCGCGCATCGTCGCCACTTTCCTGGTCGCCACCATCTGTCTGTATGAGGTGGGAGACGGATTCGTTTCCTTGTACAGAGAGTTAAGTTTGCATCAACAAAGTGTGAATCCGTGGTTTTCAGATTGTGAAAGTAAACGGAAGAAAAGAGAAAGACATGCGTTCATACATGATACTTAATTGTACATGACTGGCATGTATAACAATGTTCCCCTTTTACCGTTCAGCTGATAAACCAAGAAGGTTGGTGCAAATAGCGCGACCAGCTAGTCTGCAGCGCCTCCTAGCAGCTGACCAGTGCTAATGCACCTGATGTTGTTCCCTGCAGTTCGGGATCCTGTCGTTTGTCGGCGTGAACAGCCTGATCACCAGTCTGCAGCGCCTCCTGGCGGTTTACAGCGACCTGCTCATGCTGGTGGCGCCCAGTCTGGTCGGGCCGGCGATCCAGTTGCTCACCGTGTCAAGAGGTAAGCTCGTCTGGTGAATTTGCAACATGAACTTTTTCACACGCACATTTGCTTCACGCGCCTTTGCAATGCAACGCAACGGACATCTTTGCTGCATGATCCTTTGCTTATTGCTACAAACACATGCTAAGATAGCGTTCGTCACACGCTGTGTTCCTTATATGGATTTTCTTACCTTATATGGCCCAGGTTGCTACATGCTGTGTGCCTTGTTTGGATATTCTTACCTTATATGGTCACAGGTTGCTACATGATCGCGTTTGTGACGTCCTCCGTCCTGCTTGTTTGCTACATGCTGTGCGCCTTATATGGATGTTCTTACCATATATGGTTACAGGTTGCTACATGATCGCGTTTGTGACGTCCTCCGTCCTGCTGGTTTGCTACATGCTGTGCGCCTTATATGGATGTTCTTACCTTATATGGCTGCAGGTTGCTACATGATAGCGTTTGCGACGTCCTCCGTCCTGCTGGTTTGCTACATGCTGTGCGCGTTGGTGCGGTACCGAACCCACCGGCTGAGGCTCCAGCGGGGGGACGCGTCATTCCTGCCGAGACCCCGGGACCTCCCGCACCCAGGCAACATGCTGGTAACAAACAAACAAACAAACAAACAAACATGCGTTAGGTATGGGGACCTCCCGCACCCCGGCAACATGCTGGTAAACAAACAAACAAACAAACAAACAAACAAACATGCGTTAGGTATGGGGACCTCCCGCACCCAGGCAACATGCTGGTAAACAAACAAACAAACAAACAAACAAACAAACAAACAAACAAGCGTTAGGTATGGGGACCTGCTGCACCCAGGCAACATGCTGGTAAAAACAACAACAGACATGAACAAATAAACATTAGCTGTGGGAGCATGTCGGTAGAGAAAACACTGCTTTACTAGTACTTATATTGTTTGATAGTCCAACAAACTATGTACATGGCCTCCGCCAGTCAATGTTGACCATGGTAAATCTCAATTCACATCGGCTTTTGCTAAACAGTCCTATCCGAGACCACAATTAAAAGACACATCTTTGAGCCGAGTCAGTTCTGTCTGACTCTGAGGTGCAAATTTGCCATGATGAACAGGCCAGCTACTTGTAGTTGAACTCAAGTTTTCTCTCACCATAATAGAAAAACCTACGTTGTGTTGTGTTCTGTTCCAGTCGGAGAGCATGAAGTACTCCGGGATCCAGATAGCCTACTTCCTCTGGGGTAAGGATAGAACCACAGATAGCCTACTTCCTCTGGGGTAAGGATAGAACCACAGGTAGCCTACTTCCTCTGGGGTAAGGATAGAACCACAGGTAGCCTACTTCCTCTGGGGTAAGGATAGAACCACAGATAGCCTACTCCCTCTGGGGTAAGGATAGAACCACAGATAGCCTCCTTCCTCTGGGGTAAGGATAGAACCGCAGATAGCCTACTTCCTCTGGGGTAATGATAGAACCACAGATAGCCTACTTCCTCTGGGGTAAGGATAGAACCACAGATAGCCTCCTTCCTCTGGGGTAAGGATAGAACCACAGATAGCCTCCTTCCTCTGGGGTAAGGATAGAACCGCAGATAGCCTACTTCCTCTGGGGTAAGGATAGAACCGCAGATAGCCTACTTCCTCTGGGGTAATGATAGAACCACAGATAGCCTACTTCCTCTGGGGTAAGGATAGAACCACAGATAGCCTACTTCCTCTGGGGTAAGGATAGAACCACAGATAGCGTACTTCCTATGGGGTAAGGATAGAACCGCAGATAGCCTACTTCCTATGGGGTAAGGATAGAAGCACAGATAGCCTACTTCCTCTGGGGTAAGGATAGAAGCACAGATAGCCTACTTCCTATGGGGTAAGGATAGAACCACAGATAGCCTACTTCCTCTGGGGTAAGGATAGAACCACAGATAGCCTCCTTCCTCTGGGGTAAGGATAGAACCACAGATAGCCTACTTCCTCTGGGGTAAGGATAGAACCGCAGATAGCCTACTTCCTCTGGGGTAATGATAGAACCACAGATAGCCTACTTCCTCTGGGGTAAGGATAGAACCACAGATAGCCTACTTCCTCTGGGGTAAGGATAGAACCACAGATAGCGTACTTCCTATGGGGTAAGGATAGAACCGCAGATAGCCTACTTCCTATGGGGTAAGGATAGAACCGCAGATAGCCTACTTCCTCTGGGGTAAGGATAGAAGCACAGATAGCCTACTTCCTATGGGGTAAGGATAGAACCAGGGATAGCCTACTTCCTCTGGGGTAAGGATAGAACCACAGATAGCCTACTTCCTCTGGGGTAAGGATAGAACCACAGATAGCCTGCTTCCTCTGGGGTAAGGATAGAACCACAGATAGCCTACTCCCTCTATCTGGGGTAAGGATAGAACCACAGATAGCCTACTTCATCTGGGGTAAGGATAGAAGCACAGATAGCCTGCTTCCTCTGGGGTAAGGATAGAACCGCAGATAGCCTACTTCCTCTGGGGTAAGGATAGAACCACAGATAGCCTACTTCCTCTGGGGTAAGGATAGAAGCACAGATAGCCTACTTCCTCTGGGGTAAGGATAGAAGCACAGATAGCCTACTTCCTCTGGGGTAAGGATAGAAGCACAGATAGCCTACTTCCTCTGGGGTAAGGATAGAAGCACAGATAGCCTACTTCCTATGGGGTAAGGATAGAACCACAGATAGCCTACTTCCTCTGGGGTAAGGATAGAACCACAGATAGCCTACTCCCTCTATCTGGGGTAAGGATAGAACCACAGATAGCCTACTTCCTCTGGGGTAAGGATAGAACCACAGGTAGCCTACTTCCTCTGGGGTAAGGATAGAAGCACAGATAGCCTACTTCCTCTGGGGTAAGGATAGAAGCACAGATAGCCTACTTCCTCTGGGGTAAGGATAGAACCACAGATAGCCTACTTCCTCTGGGGTAAGGATAGAACCACAGATAGCCTACTCCCTCTATCTGGGGTAAGGATAGAACCAGGGATAGCCTACTCCCTCTGGGGTAAGGATAGAACCACAGGTAGCCTACTCCCTCTGGGGTAAGGATAGAACCACAGGTAGCCTACTCTGGGGTAAGGATAGAACCACAGATAGCCTACTTCCTCCGGGGTAAGGATAGAAGCATACTGAATCTTCTTCATTCTACTTCTAAAGTCATCCCATTTTTCAACCTTCCTCAAAACCAGACACAATACATGATGGAGGTCTTGGGCCTCAGATTGTTTCTTGCTTGGCAATCAACCTGGTTGCCATGGTTATGTTTGTTGCTAGGTTACTACATGCTGCAGCTGATGCTGTTCCTGGTTGCCATGGTGACGTCGTACTTCCTGGTCCTGCCGTTGCTCGGGCTGGTCTCGTCCCTGTACCTGCAGCCGCTGTGGACGCTGCTGTGAGTCTGACGGCTTCGCTCAGCGGCATGTCTTTGTTTGGGGCTTGTCTGCGCCTGTATGTTTGTTTTTGTGTGTGTTTGTGCCTGTGTGTTTGTGTTTGTTTGTGTGTGTATGTTTGTGTGTGTGTGCCTGTGTGTTTGTGTTTGTTTGTGTGTGTGTGTGTGCCTGTGTGTTTGTGTGTGTATGTGTGTTTGTGTGTGTGCGTGTGCATATGTGGTATGTGTGTGTGTGTATGTGTGTTTTCAAAATCTGTGTGTGTGTGTGTGCACTGCAGTTACTAAATGATCTGCCAGAGGGAGCTTACATGTGCATATATCCCCCCGCAGCCCGACGGTGGTCCTGTCCCTGCTGTTGAACTATGTGCAGATCATCGTGTCCCGCAAGGCTCTGTTACAGGACCACCGCTACAAGCACAGGCGCAGGGGAGAATCAGCAAAGGCTCTGGCACTCAATAACAGGTGCGAAAAAACCAAGTTCAGGCGGAAAAATAAACATATTCTTGGTGCTTGAAGCTTTGCAATAGACTCCAAACTACTGTATCCCTGTTACTACAATCAGTAATAAATCTCACCGATTCAATCCGATGACTCTAACTGGACATGTTCAATTTCTGTAGGTAACGAAGCAGTACATTCTATTTGACAATTTATCACACGAGGTGTCTGTATGCATTTTGTTTCTTATTTTTTCTGACAATTTTAATCTAGATGTAGATAGCATAGCTGCAATACATTCTATCTGTTTCTTGATGAATGTTTCCGCCTTTTTGTGCCTTATTTTCCAGACGAGTTTACCACAACTTCTCCTATTTCCTGTTCTATTTTCCAGACGAGTTTATCACAACTTCTCGTATTTCCTGTTCTATTTTCCAGACGAGTTTATCACAACTTCTCGTACTTCCTGTTCTTCTTCAACATCCTGCTGGGGTTCTACTCCTGTCTGCTGCGCATCGCGAAGAGCATCCTACTGGGCCTGGTCTTCCTGGCTAGGATCGACCGCAGCGGCCTGATGCAAGGCTACCAGCACTGGGACTTCGGTAATGTTATAATCTAACTCTAACCCATCCTAATGAGCCTGGTGTACATGGCTAGGATCGACCGCAGCGGCCTGATGCAAGGCTACCAGCACTGGGACTACGGTAATGTCATAATCTAACTCTAACCCATCCTAAATGGCCTGGTGTTCCTGGCTAGGATCGACCGCAGCGGCCTGATGCAAGGCTACCAGCACTGGGACTACGGTAACGGTATAATCTGAACCATCCTATAGCTACTGGGCCTGGAGCTCCAGGCAAGCACTGGGACTTCGGTAATGTCATAATCTAACTCTAAACCATCCTACTGGTCCTGGTGTTCCTGGCTAGGATCGACTGCAGCGGCCTGATGCAAGGCTATCAGCACTGAGATTATGGTAATGTTATAATCTAACTCTAACCCATAGTACTGGGTCTGGGTTTCCAGGCTAGCACTGGGACTACGCTAGGCTACCAGCACTGCGATTATGGTATCATTATGATCTGCATTGATAGCTGCCATGAAGGACAGATCGTACTGGAAAAACTTTATTGATTGTATTTCACCGAATTGAATCCGGAAGTATGATGATGATGATGATGATACAATACTAACCGGAGGTGCCATCTACCTCAGTACTCGTGCAGGGCTTCCGTCGCGAAACTTTCCTTGTTATGTTTTCTCCTCCTGTCAGGTTACATGTCGTACGTGAGTTTCCTCCACGTGGAGCATGCGCACTGCCATCCCGTGCTGGTGACGTTCTGCAGACTGCTGCTGCAGGGGAACGCCGCTAGGGGGCGCAGCTGCACACCTGCTGAGGAAGGGCAGCTATTGGCTGATGATCAGCTGACTGAAATGGAGCAAGGTCTGAATGGATTATGTAGCAGAAAATGAAATTGCCAATGTTTGTAACAAACTTTAACCCTGGAAGTGTCCCTTACAATAACTTTTTCAGGATTCACAAATACATAATCAAATAGATATCATCCAGTTCTTTGATAATTGGCCGTTGAGTTGTTCAGAAAATATTTCCATTAGCTTGTATTTATACATTTTTGTAACTTAGGCATCATTACTTTGGCATTTGAAACTTCATTGACATTGTGACTGTTATTGAACTCAATGTACGTAGATAGAGAAATCTTTATTGACACAACAAAAGCACAGCGACATACATAGAAACGAATAAGTGCATACAAATGAGTTTGATTACACACAATCATATGGGATAGAGCAACATATCGAAATATCACATGTGATATACTTATAAATAGCTATAACCACACCTTTGACTTTCCCCAGGCTCCGTCACCCCTCTAGCTCGGAGGGCCCAGCTGCGTTGGTGGAAGGTCTACACGCTACTAAGGAACCCGCAGCTGCAGCGCCCTCTAGCAGCTGCCATTGGCAGGACAACATAACCTCGTCTGTAGTGCGACGTTGGAAGGTCTACACCCTGCTGAGTATCCACCCTACTGCAGCGCCCTCTAGCAGCTGCTGGAAGGTCTGCACCCTGCTGAGTATCCACCCTCTTGCAGCGCCCTCTAGCAGCCGGTGGAAGCATGACACCATGCAGAGGTTTTGAGAAAAGCAGACACTTGTTAACAAACTAAGGCACAAACAATGCAAAAATGTTATCTCCTGACAGGCTATACTTTTTTTTAATGTAAAACTTGTAAGACCATTACTAGTGCACAAGCATGTCCTAAAACAATATTGCAGGATCGAACTTCACAGTTAAATACAGGACATTCTCATTTTATATGCAGGTCAGCATTTTGTTCTTTGATTGATTAATAAACCACGTGTTCCTTGTCTTAGACGTTGAGTACCAGTTTAGCTGTATGACAAAAAAGAAAAAACACACCATGAGACCAAATGAAGTTTTCCAGGCAAGTTTATTGTACATTGTTTTTACATCTATCCGTTTCAAACCCCGGCGTACAATAAACCCAACTGTAGGTTTTTATTCGTGAATATCTCATTTGTCTAATTTTTGCAGCTTAAAGAGAACCGGGCACTTTGTCCCAGCAGTGCGCAAGTTTATATGAGCGGTTTGTTTACAGGTTAGTCTAACGGTTCACTTCCTTTGCTCTGCAAAAGAATGTCGCTCTGCTTACATAAAGGTGTCAAACTTAAACAATAGAACAAAATGTAGCAATCTGCAAGGCTTTAAAAATAGAACAAAATGTAGCAATTTGCAGGTGTTTTCCCAGCTTTCATCATTTCAGACAAATTCATGGCCACTTTGTCATGTTCTATGACAGAACTGGCGTCATCAACATAGAAAAGCTTTAAAACAGGTCACACCAGGAAGGCATTGCTGAAATGATGCTACAAAATCAGGCTGGGAAAATCCTGACAAACTACAACTAAGGTCTGAATAAGACATCACAATGTTAATTGTGAACTCTGACCTTACGTGCAAAGGTGACCCAATATAGCCTTTGACCCAGGATGACCTTCATACATTTCCATTATGAGCAATATAAATATTCCAAAATTTTTTTTACATGACCATATTAGGCTATCCCGGGTACAGATTCAGGTTCCCTATAGTTTTGTACATGACCATATTAGGCAAACCTGGGCACAAATCTATGTTCCCTACAGTTTTGTACCCGACCATATAAGGTAACCTGGGTACGTATTATCCAGACTGTACATTCTGCACTGCTACACAATCTCAGCAGAGAAGCAGCAACATAGCCTCGCTCCAGACATTTGGGCTGTTCAGTCTGCATAGTTTGTCCTCACAACTACAGGTGTGAGCCTTACTGCAGAGCCTGCAGTCTACTCTACATCATAATCATCATCATCATCATCATCATGAACATCATCATCATCATCATCATGACCATCATCATGACCATCATCATCATCATCATGAACATCATCATGAACATCATCATCATAGTCTTCACTGTGGGCCTCCTCAACTCAGTAACAGGGTTGCCATTACTTTGGAACTATTTCAATAATCAGTAAAATTTGAAGCCTTACATTCAGCATTTCTCTGAACATTTTTTCATCATCATAATAGTCTTCACTACAGGCCTCCTCAGGTCAGTTGTACGATTGCCATCATTCGGTAAAATTTGGAACATTGCAGTCAGCATTTTCCTGCCCATGTCCTGTTCCAAAAGCCTCCCCACCAAACGCACTGGAAGCAAAGCTGGACGTCGATGAAGGTTAGACATCCAGACAATACGATACGCAAGTAAACAGGTTCTCAAGCAACTGGATAAAAAGAAATTTAAAAAAAAGCTCTACACTTCAGAAGATCAGATTGATGGCAACCCTGTACTGAGTTGAGTTGGCCCAGCATCATAGTACACTATAACTCTGCCCATAGCATTGCTCAAATCTGTGCCAGTAACCACCATTTAGCATGTAACCCCCTCAGGCTAATTAAGACTAAACATAAAGGTGCTTGCACAGGTACAGGTGTGTATATACAGGTACATGTGTACAATCTCTTCACACAAAATTGCATAAATCATAAGTCTAACTGCATAACAAGTAAAATTAGTCTCAGCACACTGAAGCAGCAACGGTCGACCCCCCTAACATCAATGATCGATCCCCTCCTAACATTACTGTTCGACCCCCTCCTATCATTAATGTTCGACCCCCACCTAACGCTTAACTGCGAGGCACATTATGGCTGAAATTACACACTGCATATTTACTGTAAAAATTGCTATATTCACCTCATTTTTAGCAGGCTCATCCTTACCGTAATCATTGCTATATTCACATCACCTTAACTGGTTAATCATTCTCCACTATTGCATCAGAAATCACCAGTGAGTTTAACAGTAATCTTAACTCCGTGAGTTTCCAGGTAAATTCTGCACGGAACCCTAACTCAACTCGTCGTAATTTGCTATAATTTCATAACTCCATTCTCCTCACATTTTCCTTGAGCATGACCTCTGCTCCTTCCTCTGCATCTTAAGATTATTCTCACCTTCACCTTCTAAGATCTCATCCAAGACCAGAAAGGTTCTTATTGTGTCCTTACTAGACTTCCTTATGTCATGATCCTTGCACAGCAGGCACCTTACCTAGTGACCCAAGTGTCTTCAAGATAAACATCAAGTAATCTTGAGAATATGTTCTCTCTGTGAAAGTGTTTGGCCCATTTCTGTACTTCTCTCTCATTTTCTGCCTTGCTGGTACTTTAGTACACTACCCTTTCTTTCAACTGTTAACCCTTTTGCTACCAAGCTCCTCTGTACCCAACACATGGACGAGCCCTTAGCAGAACTCAGGTTAACACACAAATTTGTGAGATTTTGTAGTTATAAAACAAAGGAAGACTTTAAAAATAATCAGAAACATACATAAGCAGCTCTGCAGGTAAATAAAACAAGTAACCATGGTTACGTAACAAAGTCTCTACCAATAGGCTGGTTCACGATTTGAAATGTGCATGCACGAGGTCAAAGGTCAAGGCCCCTTATCTGCAAATCAGACCATTCATGTTGAGATGTGTTTTACTTATTTCTCAGAGGCTTCAACTTTGACTAATCACCCAAAATACTTCAACAAATAAACCGCGAACCAGCTAATAACAAACAAAAGAGATGGCAATGAGCAAGCAGCAAAATTACAGCTTGTAGTACAGAAACATTCATGGAGAGAAAGCTATAAACAAGTTAATCTGCATGTAGCCTGGTGTCGGTAGAGTTTGCTACAAGTACTTGTGAGAGGTTCCTATGGTCTGATATGGTATTGATCATGTATTGATCATGTATTGGTATTGATTATGTATTGATAAGGCTAGATCTGCCCAGTAATGTTACAAAGGTGTAACAGCCATTTATGGGGAGAAGCCTGGTTGGTCCGCTAAGAGTTTGTTACAGATGCTACAGTGACGTTTCTAGATTTTTTAAAATTTCCATTGACAAGACTGTCTGAAACCTACCTACAACAGACTGGCACGTTACGAGTTGGACAGTTACACGTTGGACAGACGGACATTGTGAAAACCTCAGAGTTGTTATTGCTGCTGACTTGGCCTCAGTATCCTGCTGAGTGCCAATGGGGACCTGAATTCAGAATACTGTTTAGAATCAGCTGTCTACTCATGTACACGTTATAATAATGTACGTTACCCTACACAAGTACACCGGTGCACCCAGTCAGGAATCAGGCGCACAGCTCCAATGTTGGGTGCACAAAGGTGCAAAATTATGCACCTACATGTAGTGTCTCCAGCCCTGATGTGGGATTTTCTTGTTGCGTGACACGAACACGTTACAGTAGAATTTACTAGAAATGGCTGTTCCGGGCTGTTTGCATATTTTCATTGTTAGAGGAGAAAGTTGTAGAGTTTTCACAAAATTTAGATGAGTTTAATTTTAGCCTGAGCATGTTGAGTTCCTGATCCTGCAGATACAATTGTAGCATATTCTGATTTTGCCTCCAAAATTTACATTTTTTATCATCTTTATTATGATAGTATCATGTTTCCTAATCTTGAGGTAATTAATGTTAAATGTTCGTTAGGGCCTCAGCTTATATGTATGCAGAGGCCGTCGAAAACTGAAAAACCAAAACTAGCAAAATTTCCTTCATTTCCATTCCACAGAGCAAGTTGCTAAAATATATAATTTTTAACCTTCTCCCTGCTGCCTAACCTGGTAACCAGTACAGATCTGGTGCCAAGCGGCCCCCTTAGCCGGCTGAGGGTTAAATGATAAGCACTAAGCAGCCACCTCCCACCCCCAAAGTACCGCTATCCCACAATTCCTGTCAACATCCTAGCAAAATATATACAACTGCTCTTCCCCTCATTAACATAATCATTTAGCAACTCTTAATTAGATCCCGAATTACGCTGCTGACGAGTAAACATGTGTTTACAGATAAACACTGTATGCAGTTAAACAATGTTTACAAGAAAACAGTTGTCAAAAAGTAGACACATGGAAACATGGAAATAAGTCTTTACAGGTAAACAATTGTTAACAGGTAACCAGTTGTTTCCAGGTAAACAGGTAAACAGTTGTTTACAGGTAGACTGGCGGATGTTTCTTCTTGCTGGACCGCCGGCGGGCGCTGCCTCGGTCGCTCTGACTACCTGCGTTGGATCTGTGATCGTGGGATCCACCCAGCGAACGTGGGTTAGATCCCGCAGGTGACCGTGGGTTAGACCCCATGGGTGATCGTGGGTTAGACCCCGCAGGTGACCGTGGGTTAGACCCAGTCGGGGACCTGACTTTTGACCCTGACGACCTTGAGTGCGACCCGCGCTGTCTGTGTTCCGTCTGCGCCAAGGGCGTGAAGTCCCCGCGACCTTGAATGTCCTTGTGCGGCAGCTGGACGAAGTGATCGTAGCCGCGCTGCTGCAGTGCATGCTGGGACTCCTGCGGGCGGTGCTCCATGATCGGCAGCTGGTCGGGTCGCTTGACCGGCGACTGGCGGCCATGTTGGTTCTTGACGGGCGACTGTCGGCCATGTTGGTTGTTGAAGGCGAGTTCGTTGGGCACGTCGGAGTCATACGTTGTTCCAGACTCGAGGTTCTCGAGCGACTTCTCCATGAACACCTCGTACTGGTCGTCCACGTTGTCGTAGTCCGAGTTGTGCGAGTACGCCGAGTCGCGGTTGGGGTCGCGACCGTTGACCTTCGGCCTCTCCAGGCCATTCTGGTTCATCCTGGGAGGGGACTGCTGCGATTGGCTGCCGCCCGGCGTGATGTAGGGCCCGCCACCGGGCGAGTGGAACTCATATTCCCGCCGCGGGCTGCCCAGGGCACCGTACTCACGCCGCGGGCTTCCGGTTGGGCTGCGACGGTCGTTGCTAGGCAACGGAGAAGTCCTTATTTGGACGGTGACGTCCACCGTTTTCCCGTTCCTCTCGAAGTGCTGCGTTGGCATGTGGAACACCTGACCCCCCGGACTGGTTGCCGGGTGGGGCTGGCTGGAGACGGTTGCCGGGTGGGGCTGGCTGGAGACGGAGGGCTGCCTGGCAGGGTTGTCCGCGGCTGTCCTGCTGGGTGCCGGGTTGTCCAGGTTGGTTGTCCTCCAGGAGGGTTCCCTCTGTGGCAGCCTCTCGTTCTGTAAGGAAAGAAAGGAAAAGTGAAGAAAAAGAAACTGATATCAATCCAGTTTAGTTCACTGAAGAGCTATTCTACCACTGGTTGTGACAGAGAAGAGTCAGAAAGTATGTACAGTATTTACAGGTTCACTGTACCAGGAAAGTCCCCCAGCTTTTTTCGATAACTACAGCGAACAGTGGCCCACTAGTACTATAATAGTTCTAAGGACTGCGACCCTTTCCGGAAGCATGCATGTCGACATGTGAGCATTACAGGCGGGATCGAACTCAGGACTTCTAGTTCTAGAAGCAGGGCTGATAACCACTGGACTACACGCACTACCTACCTGCAGAGCTGGCCGCTCATTGTACGAAGCCTTCGGCGCCGCGTTGGCGCTATCCAGGTCCGTCGTCCGCCATGTTTCCTTGGGCGGGGACACCACGCCGTCCTGCGGTTGGCTGACGGAGCCGCGAGGTGCTGACCAATCAGGAGCCACGATCTCATCACCACGGTAACTCATCGACCTGGGCGCACTCTGGTCCACCGCCACCGCTGGGGGCAGCTGCTGTGGCGACGGTCGCCGTGGAGACTGTTGCCTTGGCGACTGCTGCCTGTAGGAGTTCTCCCTGGAGGGAGTCCTGATGGGGGCGGGGCTGGGCGACCTTTGAACGTCGACCCTGACGACCCCCGTGCCGTTCGGAACGTTTCTCGCGGCGTCCGGAACTCCGCGGATCCCGGTCATCTCCTCGAAGGTGTACTCCCGCCGATAGCCGAACGGAATCTGGGGGACCTCCGGCACCTTCGGGGGCGGCGGAAGGTCAAGCTTCTGCTTGCGAAGGTCGTTCATGGTCAGCTGGAGCTGGTCGATGACCTCGTCGTCGTCGTAGCCGAAATCCTCCTCAAGGTCGCGCTGGAAGAAGGTCGCGAGGTGCTCGATCTCCATCTTAGCTATCCGCTCTGTGACAAATAACAAGAGTGGTGTTTAAAAATCACATCGGCGACGTGAGGAATAACAACAACAACATTAGCTATTGGCTCTGAAACAAAGGGCACAAGAACAGGGTTCTCCCTAACACTTTATAGCACACAAATCACTGCTCAACGTACCAAAGACTTTTTGGTTCTGTCAAATGTTAGAGAGTTACTCTTCCGCATTTTGAAGATGTAGTGACTTTTAAAGACCAAGCCAAGTGTCCAGGACCTACTCCAATACATGTATATCTTAAGACTTTTGTCCATCTTAAGACTTACTTTTGTGCATCTAAAGACTTACTTTTGTGCATCTTGAAGACGGTGAGGGCCATGGCGGTTAAAACGGACTCGCCCTCTAAGATGTAGATATCCCAGAGCCTCAGGACCAGTCTGAAGGGCACGCGGCTCAGGAAACACTGGAAAAACCACTTCATGGAGTACAGGGAGGTGTGGATCTCGTTAAGGTCCTGTAAACAAACAAACAAACAAGTAAACAACATGGAGTACAGGGATGTGTGGATCTCGTTAAGGTCCTGTAAACAAACAAACAAACAAGTAAACAACATGGAGTACAGGGACGTGTGGATCTCGTTAAGGTCCTGTAAACAAACAAACAAACAAGTAAACAACATGGAGTACAGGGATGTGTGGATCTCGTTAAGGTCCTGTAAACAAACAAACAAACAAACAAGTAAACAACATGGAGTACAGGGACGTGTGGATCTCGTTAAGGTCCTGTAAACAAACAAACAAACAAACAAGTAAACAACATGGAGTACAGGGACGTGTGGATCTCGTTAAGGTCCTGTAAACAAACAAACAAACAAACAAGTAAACAACATGGAGTACAGGGACGTGTGGATCTCGTTAAGGTCCTGTAAACAAACAAACAAACAAGTAAACAACATGGAGTACAGGGAGGTATGGATCTCGTTAAGGTCCTGTAAACAAACAAACAAGTAAACAAGTAAACAACATGGAGTACAGGGAGGTGTGGATCTCGTTAAGGTCCTGTAAACAAACAAACAAACAAGTAAACAAACGAGTAAACAACATAGAGTACAGGGACGTGTGGATCTAGTTAAGGTCCTGTAAACAAACAAACAAGTAAACAACATGGAGTACAGCGACGTGTGGATCTCGTTTAGGTCCTGTGAACAAACAAGTAAACAAGTAAACAACATGGAGTACAGGGAGGTGTGGATCTCGTTAAGGTCCTGTAAACAAACAAACAAACAAACAAACAAGTAAACAACATGGAGTACAGGGACGTGTGGATCTCGTTAAGGTCCTGTAAACAAACAAACAAACAAACAAGTAAACAACATGGAGTACAGGGACGTGTGGATCTCGTTAAGGTCCTGTAAACAAACAAACAAACAAACAAGTAAACAACATGGAGTACAGGGACGTGTGGATCTCGTTAAGGTCCTGTAAACAAACAAACAAACAAACAAGTAAACAACATGGAGTACAGGGACGTGTGGATCTCGTTAAGGTCCTGTAAACAAACAAACAAACAAACAAGTAAACAACATGGAGTACAGGGACGTGTGGATCTCGTTAAGGTCCTGTAAACAAACAAACAAACAAGTAAACAACATGGAGTACAGGGAGGTGTGGATCTCGTTAAGGTCCTGTAAACAAACAAACAAGTAAACAAGTAAACAACATGGAGTACAGGGAGGTGTGGATCTCGTTAAGGTCCTGTAAACAAACAAACAAACAAGTAAACAAACGAGTAAACAACATAGAGTACAGGGACGTGTGGATCTAGTTAAGGTCCAGTAAACAAACAAACAAGTAAACAACATGGAGTACAGCGACGTGTGGATCTCGTTTAGGTCCTGTGAACAAACAAGTAAACAAGTAAACAACATGGAGTACAGGGAGGTGTGGATCTCGTTAAGGTCCTGTAAACAAACAAACAAACAAGTAAACAAACGAGTAAACAACATAGAGTACAGGGACATGTGGATCTAGTTAAGGTCCTGTAAACAAACAGACAAGTAAACAACATGGAGTACAGCGACGTGTGGATCTCGTTAAGGTCCTGTAAACAAACAAACAAACAAGTAAACAACATGGAGTACAGGGATGTGTGGATCTCGTTAAGGTCCTGTAAGTAACAGATATACAAAAAAATAAGTAAATAACATGGAGTACTGCGAGGTGTGGATCTCATTATGGTCTTGACCTTGGGACTGCTAAAAGGTATGACTGATGACCTTGAGGTTCTTACTAAGTTGTTTTTTTTACCTTAGAGTACATATTACAAGATTTTCCTGACCTTGGGACAGTAACAGTTTGTTCTTGACCTTGAGGTTCTTACAATGTTTCTTTTGACCTTGGGGTACAAATAACAAGGTTTTTATTTTACCTTGGAACTCTTACAGGGTTTTTCATGACCTTGGGACAGTAACAGTTTGTTCTTGACCTTGATGATGTTCTTACCAGGTTCTTCTTGACCTTGGGCAGGAACTTGGCGAGCAGCTTGTCGTGGTGGTCCTGGAAGCGCAGCAGCTTGGGGAAGCCGGGGATGAAGAACCCGTGCATCTTGTGCTTGTTGTCGGTCAGGAGGACGGAGATCGCCCAGAACGCATCCTGGGGAGGGGGAAAACACACAACCTGTTACACACACCAGGTACTATCCTCTAACACACAATGTACCATCCCCAAACACACAATGTACCATCCCCTAACACACAATGTACCATCCCCAAACACACAATGTACCATCCCCTAACACACAATGTACCATCCCCAAACACACAATGTACCATCCCCTAACACACAATGTACCATCCCCAAACACACAATGTACCATCCCCAAACACACAATGTACCATCCCCTAACACACAATGTACCATCCCCAAACACACAATGTACCATCCCCTAACACACAATGTACCATCCCTAAACCCGTGCATCTTGTGCTTGTTGTCGGTCAGGAGGACGGAGATCACTCAGAACCCATCCTGGGGAGGGGGGCGAAAATATACCATCTACAGCATAGTTTTACATAACGTACCCTCCCCAGCACACAATGTACTATCCTCGAATCTAGTGCATCTTGTGTATCATCCAGAACCCATCCTGCTAAAACATCATACCTTTTATAACAGTTATCTTTACATTATTCACAATGGAGTTTATAATTCGACTGTACAATTGACATGTAGCTGACTAAAGAGTTATCCAAGAATAAGTGTTGCCTCGTTACTGACCTCCTCATTAAGGTACATGAGCATCAGCGCTGCGATCTCGCTCATGCCCTGGCAGTACCCGACCTCTGTGTTGTAGATGGAGTACGCAGACAGCACGTGGAACAGGGCCTGCTGTCTGTAAACAAGTAAACAGACAAACAAATAAATTACACACAATGTACCCCCGGGCAGTACCCGACCTCCATGTTGTATATGGAGTAGGCAGACAGCACGTGGAACAGGGCCTGCTGTCTGTAAACAAACAAACAAATAAATAACATTGTACCCCCTGATACACAATGCACCCTCCCTGGCAGTTATAACTGACTTCTATGTTCCTATTTATTGTCAAATGCTAGAATACATTACAGTATTGACTTCTATGTTACATGTATCAGGGGTTTTTCTAGCAAAATTGAATAAGAGGGAGCACACACATGCGAGGGAGCGAATTCTATGTATTTATGGAAGAATCCATTGCTGAGTAAAGGCTGTATGCTGGATATTAAAGCTAAAATCTGAATTTGACAAGGGGGCGCTCGGCTGAAACAGGAGAGCGCAGCGCCCCTCTTTCCTGATTTAGATGAACCCCTGTGTATGGAGTAGGCAGACAGCACGTGGAACAGCGCTCACTGTCTGGAAACAAGTAAAACCTTTGTTCTGTTGAAATGTTGTTACATCTTGTTGAGGTAAAGCTGTATATAGTCACCTGTTATATCAATCCTTCCACAAATGTGGCAAATCTTGATAAATAAAAAGCGTGTTTGACTCACTTGACGCCGTATCTGTCGCGGAACATGATGTGGTTCCGGTAGGTCCGGTTCACGTCAAGGTCGATCTGGCGCACGTCGGGCGAACTCAGCCGCGCCGCTACTCTCATCCTCTGTGCACAAACACACATCCCGTAACATGATACCCTCACACACAGCCCGTAACATGATACCCTCACACACAGCCCTGGTAACATGATACCCTCACACACAGCCCTGGTAACATGATACCCTCACACACAGCCCTGGTAACATGATACCCTCACACACAGCCCTGGTAACATGATACCCTCATACACACACACACTTGGTAGCATGACACACTCTGACACATCCAAATTAGGAAGGACTGTATCATCTTTGCCATGATTGGTTTAATGACAGCAGTGTTCTCACCAGGCCTTTTCAGCATAGGGGCCCCCTATGCTGTGATTTGGACCCCCTATGCTGTGATCTGGACCCCTATGCTGTGTTTCAACCAGCATAGGGGTGTTTCTTTCTGGGGAGAACCTTGTGACCCTTCAGAAATCTTATAAAAAGTTCATATTTGGCTTTAGAATAAGGCTGTGACAGAGGAAACACTTTACTTCACCAAATTTATCCCTCAAAATGTAGAAAATAGTGCCTCATTGGGTTATGAATTTAAAGATTTTCCTTGCGAGCATGCCAGACTCCCTACTCTTGTCATGTCTTCGGCAGCTGTGCGTGACTTGTGTTGCGTAAAGTTGGCTTCCTTTACCTGACCCCTATACTGTGAAAAGATTCTGGTGAGAACACTGGACAGGATCCTTGACTTTGTCTTTTTCTGGTGAAAGATCAAGCAATGGTTCAGAGCAATCATTTTGTACAACATAATTTGCATAACAATTTTTTGCTGCTTAATATTTGTGACAAAATCAGCCATAACAGCAACACCAAGTGTAGCAAATTTATATTTCATTCAAACTGAATTTTAATAAAGGAATAAAAAAGCTACAGCCAGGATCCCAACAGATGGAAACCAAGGTGTGAGACGCCATTGTCAGTAAGAACTGAGGTATGAGACCACACGCATAGGGCAGGCAGACCCAGAAATACCCTGAAGATCAAACAATTGAAATTTTCTTTCATGATGAAAGCCTACAAAAATCAGTACATGTAGCAAACAGCAGTTGGCCTGTTGCACTGTATACGGGGACTGTTCGGAAAAGTGCAACTAGAATCAAAATTATGAAGAGAAATTTTGTCGCATTTATGCCAACTTTCAGGTCAATATCATCAACAGCACTGCCAACAAGAATTTCAATTGGAAACAATTTGAAACAAAATCTCATTTGGAACATTTTGAAAAAAAAACGTTTACGAACATCTTACAACAGGAAAACACAATATGTAACGATACTTGCAGGTTAGAAAAGGGTTTTCAAATGTCGGTGAAAGATTCTACCGCTACTTTTGCCCCTTTCTACACTCTACACTAAACACAATGGGCAGTGGTGCAGTGGTGGAAATAGCAGGAACAGTGGACTAGTCTACTGGACTATGTTCTACGGCAAGTATCAAGATGCACATTTGCTCCTTCAGACTGACTAAAAAAATTTAAATTTCCTTCAACAGATATTTAACATTATAAAGCATCATAGTGGTAGTTTACCACAAAGTGAAAAAAACAGAAATCAAAAGGAAATTTTCTTTGTCCCATTAAAGCAAAAAACCTAAAAGAGATTCTTCAAAGCAAAGCTAAGAAGTAAGAAGAGATCAAATCATAAGAGGCAAATTTTTCCAAGTTTTGAGAAGGCAGCCAGCTTCAGGCAAATGTAAAATTTTGGAAAAGGCATCTATATAGTAACTGCAGGGAATGTCAAGAAAGTTTGAAAAAGCGTGGAAAAATAAAAGTGCAGTTGGAACAGTTTGTCACACTGACGTGTAGAAAGTTTTGGACAGATTTCGGGAAAAGTATCAAAAAGGGAAAATATCAAGATACTTCAAAGACCAACCTCCAAGTGAGTTTGAAAAAGTGAACAGAATTCCCGGATAGTTTTTAGAAGTCGGTTAAGCCATGACATGTAAATAAAGTTTTCAGGAGTCAGGAATGATGTCATGAAGGGTAAATGAAGGACAAGCATCATCAGATATTGCCTTTCGTGTCGCAGACGCCGTTAGTTAAGCGGTAAAACGGTAAAACTGAACAGACCTCGTACGTGCTGGGCTGCTCGCGGTGCATCGAAGAATTACCATAACCCTGGACCAATCACAAATCATCATGCATTATTCAAATCTCAATCCACCAATCACAAATCAGCATGGAACATTCAAATCCCTATGGACCAATCACAGATCAGTATGGATTATTCAAGTCTGACTGGACCAATCACAAATCAGTGTACATTATTCAAATTTCTATGGACCAATCACAAATCAGCATTAATTATTCAAAATTTGATTGACCAATCAAATTTCAGCATAGATTATTCAAATTCCAATGGACCAATCACGATTCAGCATGCATTGAAGGCATGTTAACCGATGACAGACAAGGGTTAGAATTTGGCGATAAGTAGTTTTCTAATTACTTGCAACAAATTAGAGATGCAGACATAACTGTGAAGAATGAATTTGCATAAGAAATTTGGAACATTCAAATCAGACTGCAGTGATGACTTTGGCGGCCAAGAAAATGGCAAATAAAAAAATCCATGGTGAGTCTAAAACTGTGAATGTCAGGATAGACTGTGTTGTTTGGAACCTAACCCATCCCTCCTGACACCCCTGCTGATGAAGTGGACGGTTCCAAAATCAGACAATCCTGACAGAACCATGACAGAAAGCTGGAACTTACCACTTCCCAGCAGGGGTGTCAGGGTGGAGATTTATGTGTTCTTACCTCGTAGATGCCGTCCTGTTCCTGCTTGATCTTGGCGATGTCCAAAAGTCGTGACCAAACCTCCCCGCGGAGAGAGTGGGGGATTCCTTTGTACACTCGCTTGTGCAGCTGGAGGGTAGAAAGGGGAAAATTTACACACATACAAGAGAATTTACAAACATAGTCTGGTCAAACACTAACACTTAATACCCCTGCGGAAAAAGTGGGAGATTCCCTTGTACACTAACTTGTGCAGCTGAAGAACAGAAAAGGTTAAATCTATAACACAAAAGCAAATAAAATTGCTGTAATACTAAAATTAAGTAATCAAACTTTCTCTACAACTGAGAATGTTTCATACACTCAGCATCCAAGTTAACTCGCACGTTGGTCCAAATTATCGTGGAAAACTCAAAATATCATACTGCAGACACATACAACAGGAGGAAAGCAGTGTTTTAACATCTACTGTTTTTAGACTCACACTTCTTATGATCAAAATCATAAGAATTCCGACAGAGTTGACCCCTGACCTTGTCTGAGTTGACGTATTTGTCCCAGTTCTTCAGCATCTTCAGCCACTTCGGCACCCGCTCCACTTCCAGCACCTTCAGCTAGGGGGCGCCGATGAGTGGGGGACACAGGCATTAGGGGTGCAGCAACATCAGATGTACAATGTATAATCATGTTACAGAAATCAACTTTATTTAGTATTAAAAATTAAGCACAAAAAGCACAGATGAAACAGAACATTGTCTGTCCTACCTTCTCCTCCTTCACATCTCTCTCTGGCAGTTCCTTTGTGCTGTGGGAATGGCAGAAAAACAGGAGGTCAGTCATGATGCACCTGAACCTTGTAGTTTCTGTGCAGACAACAATAATCTCTATCAATATGTTATACCTGGGCAGGGATTACGTTCGATACGGGTGTTCTGGACTAGTCTACATCTTATGATATTG
Source organism: Branchiostoma lanceolatum (assembly GCF_035083965.1). Lineage (NCBI taxonomy): Eukaryota > Metazoa > Chordata > Leptocardii > Amphioxiformes > Branchiostomatidae > Branchiostoma > Branchiostoma lanceolatum. The sequence continues at coordinate 16,618,421 of NC_089737.1, read as the reverse complement.
CCTGGGCTTTGAAGTTGTATAATGGGCTTCAATAAAATCATTTGAAAACGATTCGAAAATTTCAATACCGGATTTGGATATTGGAATTGATGCCTTTACAATTTTTTGTTTTAGGACACCAAAAGCCAAATCTGTCTCTTATCAAGATGTTTGATTGTTATCTGTTATCGGGGTACAAGTTTGTTTGTCTGTTGGTTTGTTTACTTACTGCATGAAGCCATATCTGTCCGTTATCTTGGTACATGTTTGTTTGTTTGTTTGTTTACTTACTGCATGAAGCCATATCTGTCCGTTACCATGGTACATGTTTGTTTGTTTGTTTGTTTGTTTACTTACTGCATGAAGCCATATCTGTCCGTTACCATGGTACAAGTTTGTTTGTTTGTTTGTTTGTTTACTTACTGCATGAAGCCATATCTGTCCGTTATCTTGTACATGTTTGTTTGTTTGTTTGTTTGTTTACTTACTGCATGAAGCCATATCTGTCCGTTATCTTGTACACGATAAACGTCTCGTCCTCCCACGCGTCGATCTCCGCGCTGTCCTCCCTTCCCTGTCAATCACAGGTCACATGACCGTTACCATGGCAACAACATCCAACAACGGCATTTGCATTGGAGACAGTGAGAATAAAAGAATACTGAGAACAGTTTGCAATTGGAGTCTCGCAATCTGGATGCTAGAAAGTAGAAATGTGTAAGTGTCGTCTCTTATCAATAAATCCAAGTCAATCCATCAATCCAAAGTGACATGAACCCAAGTTGAAAAGTTCTGACTGTCTTTTAACTAACTAATCTAAGCGAAAACTACACACGAAAAGAAAGATTTACAGGCTCCGACCAGGATCTCTACCCGTAGAGTTGGTGATTCTGAAAAATTTCAGTTTCTACCCTTTAATGTACTTGAATACCATATCACCGTGAGTCGGTACGTACCCTGTCATACTTGTCCACGATATCAGCTCGCTCCGACGCCGCACGGTCCAACGCGCCTCTCTGGTACTCAGCACCTGAAGAACGGAACAAACAAGGTCAGGCTACCTGCAGTACCCAAACTATCCTACAGGGGGCACTGCAGTACAGCACTTCTCTCCTACTCAGCACCTACAGACGGAACAAGCACAGGGTTACCTGCAGTACCTAAACTATCCTACAGGGGGCACTGCAGTATAGGGCCTCTCTCGTACTCAGCACCTACAGAACGGAACAAACAAGGTCAGGCTACCTGCAGTACCCAAACTATCCTACAGGGGGCACTGCAGTATAGGGCCTCTCTCGTACTCAGCACCTACAGAACGGAACAAACAAGGTCAGGCTACCTGCAGTACCTAAACTATCCTACAGGGGGCACTGCAGTATAGCGCCTCTATCGTACTCAGCACCTACAGAACGGAACAAACAAGGTCAGGCTACCTGCAGTACCCAAACTATCCTACAGGGGGTGCTGCAGTATAGCGCCTCTCTCGTACTCAGCACCTACAGAACGGAACAAACAAGGTCAGGCTACCTGCAGTACCCAAACTATCCTACAGGGGGCACTGCAGTATAGTGCCTCTCTCGTACTCAGCACCTACAGAACGGAACAAACAAGGTCAGGCTACCTGCAGTACCCAAACTATCCTACAGGGGGCACTGCAGTATAGGGCCTCTGTCGTACTCAGCACCTACAGAACAGAACCTTTCCGTTTACCTGCAGTACCCAAACTAGCCAACAGGAGGCATTGCAGCACACTGCCCATATATCTGAGTGCAAATCTTCAAAACACATCAAACTTGACCCAGAATGCAGGTTCATGACATCAATCCTGCACTGGCATTAATGACTTTGCTCAACATTGACACAATATTAACATGAAGATCATTTCAACATGAATATCTAAATGTTGTTGACATTTAGATAAAGCTCTGCTAATGTAAACCTTTCTACATGTATCTTATAACATAATGGCTGATGACATACATTTGTATATCTACAGTTTATCCTATTCTATTTATCAACAGTCTCTAATGATCAATGTAATATGGCTACATCAAAAGATGATTATTATAGATTCTATCACTTATTTTCGAATGGCGGAAAAATACAGAAATCAATGTGACCTGCTAAAACCTGGTAAGGACCAAATGAATCATTCATAGACAGTAATCATACTGATTTCTATGTCTACTATGAACAGTTTTTGTGTTTTCCTTATCATTGACTCTAACAAGCTAGAAAAAAAAGGTGAAAATTGCTGTTCATTTCTTTCTCCCCACACCATGCTTCATACATTTGTACATGAAGGATTGATACAGATTTCTTATTGATTATGAGAGCTTCTAGTAAATTATACAGATTGATTCAAAACACTTAACAATTGCCCCAGACCCAGTTGTGCGGGGCTAAGCGAGGTTGTTAGTAAGGTTATTGGGTGGTTAATTACTCAGCAGCAGGTAGTTATGCTGTCATTGGGATGAGAGATGGGGGGTGGGGGCTGAGTCACACAGGCAGCTGTAAAGGAGGAGGAATATATATATATATAATATACATGTATATATATATCGGGCACTTCTGGTGATACATGACTTGTATGTTATCAGGGAAGGGAAGGGGGGCGAGTATCTTCACCTTACAGAGTAATATTTTGTTGATTATTCTTATGTGTATATTTCATGAGTAATATTACTTTTGCCAGATCCTCAAAAAACAAATGTGACTCCAATAGAACTCAGTGCTCACACATATTTTCAAGGTTCCTCCCAGCCCTAGCCTCCACCTGCTTTCATTTTAACATTTTGCTAAAATTTGTGACACAACCTTTCCCACTGAACCAAGACCCCCTAGAACAATACACAGATCCCCGGCCTGAGTCTACAAGAGTTTGTATACTTTTGACCACAACTATCCCTATTCTGACATCAAATACACCACACTCACACAGCGGTTATTCTGTTCTTCCTGTTTCGGCCTGCAACAGTCCGATAACCAAGGGCAGGCTGACCTTGACCCTTCCTGGGAATATGCCCTTGACAATTGACTTTGATCAAAACACCAAAAATGTAGCCTGGTAATTGTCAACCAGGCGAAAACAGCAGTCTTACAAAAGAAAAATATTGTAAGATAACACCACTTTGTATACCATGTAAAAGACTAGTAAAAATGGTCTGTATTCTTCTTTTTTTTAAGACTAAGTGTATAAGTTATACTACATGTACAGCAAATCTTGACACGTTTGTGGCAGTTATATTTTCCAGTTTCTTGCAGTGATCTCTCCATCAGGACCATGACACCACGAATATGCATTTCCAATTATAACTAAGTAACTGCAATAGTTACTGCCTGTACAATAGAATTATTTCAACCATGAATTTAACCTCCTACCACGAAATTGAATCCCCTTAAAGAAACTGTTCAGTAGTTTTATACGATATTGATCTGACTAACCTTTGACACAAGCTAGATTCCAGATTTCCAGTCAGAGCACGTTTCCTGATTATAGCCAAGGCCAGTCTCTAACCTGTGTTAGCCCCAGTACGGCAATAGCCTGACATACAAGACAACTCTCCATACAAACTGCCATCCACTCGGATAAATCCAACAACAAACTACGGAACCAGTTTGGACATTGATATACAGTATAAATAGGCTAGCCTGGCCTCCAAACATATCCTCAAACGATATAGAAAACGAAAAAGGCTCAGCCGCTATAATAGGTTTGGATACATGACTATAACTTACACTAGTACTACATGTAGTACTATAACTTACACTAGTACAAGTACTATAACTTACACTAGTACTAGTACTAGTACTACAAACGGGACACTTCTCCATACAAACTACCATCAATTCTAATAAAGTCAACGATGAATCGCCACAGCCACAGCAGGATACTGATATAAATAGATCAGTTGTTTTTCCATAAAAATGACCAGATCTTTATAAATAAACCCACACAGCGGTTGTCCCGACCAAGAATAGACTGGAAAACTGTATACATGTCCATTGTACAATCTAGGGCTGTCTCAAACTTTAATTTTTTCCGTCCCACTCATTGCTTGGAAGCCTGTGGTGTTATCATTTGTCAAATCTGTCATTTCAAGCTAACAAAAAAGCATTTTCAACAAATATTATGTCTTGAAATTCAGATTTTTTTTTGTCTTGAGTGAATTTTTAATGTCCCACGAAGCAAATTCCTGTCCCAGGACGGAGGGACGGGTCCTGGACACAACCCTGATAATCTCGGCAAGTCGGTTCATTCTACAATTCGGCAGGAATAGTTTTACCGATAGTATGAATCAATAGCCGTGTTCCCTATTCCGCTCATATTGTACAAATCAGATCTCCCTGATAGTCTATCGATTCTCTGACGATGAAGAATCACACAAACAAGCCTCCATGATACGTTTCGCTGTGCAAATGGGACGAAATTGACAGAAAATCCATGAAACTCAACAGAAATAGCTTTACAAACGACATGTTTTCGATGAGTACAAATGTTTCAGGAATTGAAACAAATGAGGCCAAATTGACAGCATAAAAAAACCTGCAGTCAGTCGACTGTTGATTCCCAAATCCCCAATAACAATCTCTCACTGTAATATACTGTAATTTACTTCATCTTCACGGTAGCAAAATTTCACGGTGTAAGGAAAATGGACATTTTCACTGAACTTTAACTTCACAGTGGCGCCAAGACTTTAATGGTTTACAGAACGAATGTGTGAAGGAATCATGAATAATAACAATAAGTTTTTCCACGGTGATGATAAGTTCAGAGGTGACCTTGAAAACAGTGAACATGTATTAAAGTTACAGTGAAAGAAACAAGAATTACAGTATTTTGAGCCCTGCACAGAGGCCTTGGGCCGCACGATAACAGACTGGCCACGCAGCATGGTAACCATGGTAACCATCATTGATTATTCCATCACCCATCAACCGCACCACTTCTGTTGCCGTGGCAACACGTATTTGGGGTAATAGTATTGATCCACAGTAAAACTCGAGCTGAACCAGATAGACTGCTCCGATGAAGGATTCTGGCGTTTCAGACTCTTTAATTAGTTGATACTGTTTTACACCAACCACAAGTACAGTACATGTAGCTGTTGATCTGTGCTGCAAACTTGTTCCTCTGTATATATACAAACATGATTCCTGAACAACAGGGGGCAAACTATCAACCTGTTTTCTACAGCTTGCAGAAAATGTTTAAGATTAGAGAAACATGTAAAACAATTTGCAGTTCAGCAGGTTAAAACTTTAGAGAATACAGGCTTGATTTTATGAATCACACATGAAAAAAAAATCCAGAGAAATAGTCTATCTTACAGCCAATGCTGTCTCATACTAGTTGTAGACAATGCTGTCATTGTGATAGTGTGACCTTGGGCAACCCCATCAATTAAGGTCAAGTCAAAGCCTTTATCTATTCTCCATGGGATGCCCCATTGCTATGGCAACCTTGGGAGCAAACGTTATTGACAACAGATATATTTGTACCAACTGGCACTGTTACAGTGTCCCACTGAGCCCCTCCTCAAGACATGGACTGTTGAGCCCAAGGAATTTCTAAGACTTCCTCAGACTTGGCCCCAGCCCAGGCACAAGACATCTTCCAGATGAGGCCATGGGCAGAATCCTATCTCCTTAAGGAATCACCATGGTTACCAGGCCTAACGTCTTCAGAGGTCTTATCTTTATAGCCACATCTTGGGCGGAGACATTCTCCAGATGGCTCCAGGCTCACACTTAAGGCAATGTCTTGACATGTAAGACGTCTTATCACCAGTAAGACATAGTGTTATTCCCTGTCCAACAGTAACACATGCAGCAGACCCTGTATATCACATTATCAGTACTACAAGCAACCGGTCAATGTGAAACATCTCATTGCTGTAACCGAGGCAAAGAGCACTTATTCCATAGTTAAAAATTTTCAGGTAGTAAAAGTGACCTTGAAACTAGCCTCCACCTAGACCTTCCTAGGCGTATGGATAAAAGAATGTGGCAAAAAAAAGGAATAATTGTAGAGTCAGTCCACAATGAGGGTCAATATTTCCCCGGCACTTGCAAATGAAACCCTCTGGTGGCCAAACTTCCCTGGCAAATATTCTCCCTGTAGTTGGCATACAATGTACATGTAGTTAGTCTGGTAGAGACTACCTTGAAGCCACTTCTACTGTTGCATTTCGCAGTAGAAAGGGAAAAGATGTTTTTGTGTTTGAAGTTTGCAGTGGAAACAGTTCTGTATTACAGACTAGAATCACAAAACACATGTTTGCTGGGTTATGATTTTGTGGAAAGAGGGAGGGTCATGAAGATGGCCCTGTTTGGTACAGAACTTGCCCAGACACACATCTTGATTACCTTCTTCTTTTATCTGCTTTACTGAAACTTCGTTGGTGAAACTTAAACAACTTCTGCAACGATCCCCGATGACCTTGCCTCAGGTCAAGGTGCATCTATGTTCCTTGAGACAGTGATTATGAGGTGAAGGGGGAGTCTTATCTCCCAAGGTCGTTTAACTGAGACTTATCTTCAAAGTCACACTTGCCCCCAAGGTCAACTTAACATCCCCAAGGTCACATTCCACCCCGCCCCCTCAGATATGAGGGCTATTGTAGAACCACAAACCACTTCTTACAACAGGGCTCAACATACATGACATTGTACAAGTACTTTTGCTGCCTAAATGTATGATTGATACTGGATTATAGTGGATAGTTCTGTAAAAACTGTCTCAGTATCTACCTCAATGGAGGTTAGACATCTATGCAGATAATATAAGATACACTAACAGTTACTCAAGCTGCTGGATAGAATTCGGAATTGGACTGGATAGAATTTGACTGTCAAATTCTGTCCAGTTGCTTGAGTAAGTTGTTGCCTTGCGAGTATCGGCTACACCAATGTATATAAACAGCAGTTTGAATTTCTACAGAAGCACTACACTTGCAGCTTTACCTGCTTTTCCTTCATAGTACCCTTCAAAATTGCAAGCGATGCTGATATTTCTCTTAAGCAATCCCACAAATTTCTGTCAGGTTGTAGGATATTCTGGGTCACAACCCAGGTTTGTTGTTAATTAAGGTTAATTAAGGTTCGGCTGTAAAGTGCGATCCGTCATTGCGACAGGAACCACTAGTGACCTTGAAGTAGGCGGAATATGTCCTTGGAATCTACATGAAGTGGTGAGTGAACAAAATTCAGGACTGCAACCCTTTTCGGTAGCGTGTATGTCGGGTGAGCGACACGGCCGGGATTCGAACTCCCAACCACTTGGTCCATTGGCAGGGCTGCTAACCACTGGACCACAGGCTGGGCGAAGTCACAGAGAAGCAATGGTGAAACTGAAGCATGTTTAATGCATTATTATACCCAGCTGGTCCCCTCACCACCAGTGTTCTATAATCTGTAATTCCCATAAAAGCAGCGTGAAACTGGGGTGGTGATAGGAACGCCACTCAGCCAGATGGGGCCGGGCTAATTATGCCGCTAATTACCGCTGATAGTCGTTAGAACAGCACAGAGTGGCTAATTACAGACATACATCTGATTATGGACACCCAATAATGGATCAGTGGGGGGGGGGGTCTAATTCTACTAACACAGTCACACCTGGGGTTGTACATGGGGGGTTAACTCTACTAACCCTTTCACAGCCTCACATCTGGGGTGCATGTTGTAGGGTTTGCTGGAAAACATGGGGAATGTTATAAAGTTCTATTGGAGAAGTAGAAACTCTATAGTTGTGTCCCGTTGAGTGTCACATTTAATATGTACTGCACATGTACATGTAGAGGTCTAACTTGGAAATCAGCCAACCTGGCTCATGGAACTACAACATTGTTTCCGATATCATCAAATAAAGGAAAAACTAAAGAAACTCACAATACTGCTGAATACAGACGCAATAATACTCTTTTTTTTCTTTAATTTCAAAAATCATCTCAAGATGATTTCATTTCATTGTAGGAGTCTACATATATGTGAGGAGTCTGTAACGTTGTCAGAGCTATAAAGGACACAACTGTTCCTGGCTCCCTTCCAGATATCTCTGGCTGTAGAGCTGATGACGTCTCCCTGCCAGGGGAGCTACAACTCTGATGCTCTGTAGGTGCCCAGGTTATCATGTTAGCGGTGAAACACTTCACACAGATCTCATCAGCTGTACATGTGAACATGGCAGCCGGTTTAACAACACATCAGTAATGTTGAACTGAGAAAAGGGCTCAGAGAAGTTACAAGTCTGAGTAGTGTACACAGGGCTCAGTACACACAGGGATGTACAATGTACTATGCTTTCTAGCCCCACATCTGCTTGGATTATAGTGGCTCCCTGCCAAATAGCTGCTTATAAAGCTGTAATAGTGAAGCCTCCAGGGGAATGTTCCCAGTCTGATGCTCTGTGGGTAAGTGGGGTTCTCTGGTGGGCAGGTTATCATGTTAGCGGTGAAACTCTTCACACAAATCTCATCAACTGTACACATGAACATGGCGGCTGGTTTAAAAACACATCAATAATGTTGAACTGAGAAAAGGGCTCAGAGAAGTTACAGGTCTGAGTAGTGTACATGTATAAGTTGTCAGAGCTCAGGACACACGGGGTAGCCTGGGTGCCATCCTATTTCTACCGGGGCTCCTACACTCTACACCCTAGGTAGCGAGTGTAGGAGCCCCGGTAGAAAAAGGATGGCACCCAGGCTACACACAGGGATGTACAATGTACTATGATTTCTACCCCACATCTGCTTGGATAATAGTGGCTCCTGCCAAAGAGCTGCCTATAAAGCTGTAATAGTGAAGCCTCCAGGGGAAAAACTACAAGTCTGATGCTCTGTGAGTAAGTGGGTTTCTCTGGTGGGCAGGTTATCATGTTAGTGGTGAAACGCTCCACACAAATCTCATCAGCTCTGAACATGAACATGGCGGCTGGTTTATCTGAACATCAATAATGTTGAACTGAGAAAAGAGGTCAGAGAAGTTACAGGTCTGAGTAGTGTACACAGGGCTCAGTACACACAGGGATGTACAATGTACTATGCTTTCAAGCCCCACATCTGCTTGGATTATAGTGGCTCCCTGCCAAAGAGCTGCCTATAGAGCTGTAATAGTGAAGCCTCCAGGGGGAATGCTACAACTCTGAGGTGCCGTGGGTAAGTGGGATTCTCTGGTGGGCAGGTTATCATGTTAGCGGTGAAACGCTCCACACAAATCTCATCAACTCTGAACATGAACATGGCGGCTGGTTTAACACATCAATAACGTTGAACTGAGAAAAGGGCTCAGAGAAGTTACAGGTCTGAGTAGTGTACATCATACATGTATAAGTTGTCAGGGCTCAGTACACACAGGGATGTACAATGTACTATGCTTTCTACCCCACATCTGCTTGGATTATAGTGGCTCCCTGCCAAAGAGCTGCCTATAGAGCTGTAATAGTGAAATCTCCAGAGGGAATGCTACAACTCTGAGGTGCTGTGGGTAAGTGGTATTCTCTGGTGGGCAGGTTATCATGTTAGCGGTGAAACGCTCCACACAAATCTCATCAACTCTGAACATGAACATGGCGGCTGGTTTAACAACACATCAATACTGGACAGGGAAAGGCACTTAGGGCGGAGAAACCTACAGCTCCAAGTTCAAATGTGATGAAAACTTCACCGATTCATCCTGAAGGCATCCTGAAGGCAAAACCATCAGGATTTCTGGCTTCCCTTCAGGCCCAGACATGACCTCATCAGTAGCCTGGCACCACACAGGATTTCCCTTTGAACTGGCGGGGTCAATACAGCACAGACTGGAGTGTACACATATACATACATATAGGCTACAACATGTATTTACAGCACAGAAAACACTGTACAGTACAGACTGCTGCAGTAAATAAGGTTATCTAGCACAGACAGCACAGACAGGAGTGTACACATGTAGGCTATTTACAGTTACAGTACAGACAGTGGCCTTAAATAAGGCTACTTACAGAAAGACTGTTGATGACGTTTAAACTAAATCAGAATGCTACAACTATCTAGATCTGGTGTACACACTGGGGGGGGGGGGGAGGCAGACCCAACCCCCCCTCCCACCACTGTGTACAATATTAAACATTCATAGTAACCTTTCAACTTTGGATCTCACTCTCAGAGGAGAATAATAATTATATTGTCACCATTCATAATGTCTGCTTCCCAACCCTCAACAGATTTGTGTTGGATGATGACTTGGATCAAAATTTCAAGAAGTTATTGTCTACTTGTAACAAAGATTTTTCTTCCAAAACTTCAAAAATGAAACTAAGTAAGAAAACCATTTTTTAAACCCACAGTGCCTTGGTCCAGTATTATGTGGGTCAGCAGCTACAGTGTGGGAAAATGGAACCACTTCTGTCCAGGCTGTAGGAAAGGCAGTTCCACAATAGGCTGGAGTTTCACACAAGGGGTTTAAATATGGGTTCAAGTATCATATAGAAACGGCGGTCAGACAAAGGGCTGAAACACCACACAGCAGAGACAAGGGGTTTGAGCGTTGTACAGAAGTGTCTGAAGAGTCTGCAGATGTTAGAGGTGGAACTGAGTGCTTAGTCTGGTAGTCTGGACAGGAAGGGCTCTGGCTGGATGTGTCAAAGGCCTCTAGATCTGGTCTCAGCATGTGTGGGGGGCTTTGGTAGGGTGTGTTTCACTGGCTTCAAGTCATGATCAAAGTACCTTGTTCAATTGTTGTGCAATAAAGGCATACATCTATATATGATGCATACATGCGTATTCTAAAAAATTTTGGATATTATCTTTTAATATAGCAAACATATTATACTGTACATGGCTGGCCGTTTTAGCGAGGAAAAGTTACAATTTAGCCTCCTGGGTCCCCCAACGTCTACTTGGGGATTAGATTATACACACACACATGCACAACTGGCCGGGACCCTCTACAGGCACCTCCCCAGGCTGTACTATGGAGTCTAACAGCTGCAGTTTTCATGGTCGGCTGCAGGAACAGTAACAGTCTGTCAGGACTGCACCACTGAGTATCAAGGTCAGGGTCAGGCTGAGAAGCCCCTATTTCACTGGACCCACGGCATGTTGGCAGCCTTGCTGCATTCTAAACTGGATTTGTGTTACCCTTGACTTTATGATGGGTATATCATGCAAAACGTAAAAGTATGTCTAAAAAGACAACAAAACACACAAAGCCGAGCGTAAAAAGATTCATTCTTCCATCCATGAAATTCGTTGAGCTGCTGTCGAATCACTTGGTCGCAGCGAGGTCGCCAACATGCTGCCTAGTAAATATCAAGGTCGTCTGAAGTTTGGAACAAAGAACCTTCAGACAGTTACATGGGGTCAGTTGGAGGTCAGTCAGGGCATGACCTCTGGGTTTTCTGACCACCCAAAACCCCAGCACAAAGATCACAGGGAGGTCAGTAATGTCATGACCTTTCATCTCCTCTGTGGGGGGTCTGATCAGGATCAAAACTGGGGAAAGTCTTGTTGGGATAAAAAATGTACAACCAAACCAACAGGAGTCTGTGTCACTGTTGCCCGGCAACCAGGGCATGCCCAGCTGATACTGGTGCCTGACTACAAACATGGTCAAAGATGACTGTCAACTAACTAACAAACCTACAAATTCAACACTTACATCCTTTACGCTCCTTCACAGCGTCGTAATAAATTAACTTGTTCCACTGAATATGCGGGTGCGAGTCTTTTATGCAATTCACTTTTTGGCCGCATGAGGGCTACTATAGCGGTTTGTTCGCAAAGACAGCCCTGGGACAGAGAGCGTATTTTTGGTGCGCGAAGCATGCTGGGAGGACGGTAGTATCCTGGGGACGTGAATGTATGTGTGGATCGACGCTGCCAGATTTCACTGTACGAGAGCTCCGATTTCTGCACGACAGTCCCCAAGTTTTGAGGTAAGTTTTCTGCATGTTATCGATATCTGACTGCTATGAAAGTCTATGCCTGCTTTCTTTGGTACGTAAGGTCGTTGCAACAAGGAACAGATGTATCGAGATAACATTGGATGGTTTGTAAATTCGATCTGAAAATTGTGGAAAATTTGTCTTGATTTATGCAAATTATTTATGTACGCGTTTCAACTCGTTGTTATTACTTCAAATGGAAAATCAACCCAGTTATATCTATTTGTATCTATAGTATGTTGACCAGTTCTTAGCGTCGGTACAAAATTGCCGAGTATTTATATGAAATTAGTTGACAGCGGCAGGCTAAACTTGTATGATTTTTGTGGGAAAAGATGGCCGCCGTGCTGTTGACGCTCTTGAAAATTTTTGGCCTCGTTTATCGCCAAATTTCACTGGCATAACATACTTCCCGTTCTGGATATTTTATCAATATGTCCTCTGATGTACATAGATTGTGTGGCGATTTCCAATTTCTCCATAACTGTGATTTTCATTGGTGTGACGATGTGGCAAATTCGTAGTTTCGCGTGTTTGTTGCAACGCCACGCGTGGGATGCCTGAAATGGAAACTTATACGTTTTCGTGTGTTTTAAACAACTCCTACAAGTTTTATATTGCATCCTGTGTTAATGCTACATTTCATTGTGGTTTTCATGCACTGATATGCCTCCAGGGCTCAAATTACTGGGTACAATTGCCATTTTATGTGTATTTTGTTCAGCAAGAATTTGAGATAATTTCTTTTAAATGCAATAATTGTTAACTGGGGTGTTATATAACCCATCATGAAACTAGATTTTATAGCATTTATAGAACAAATATTTTCAATACTCTTCATCAGTAAATTGTAGAATGATAAAACCTTTTAATTGGCAGAAACAGCCCCATCCAATAGTGGAGTCAATTAACCTATTATGTAAACAGTTTTTTATCTGAACCCACTGGGTTTAAATGGTTACCTATGTAAAGGTACTGATATTGTATGCAAGTATATAGATTATTCTTTTTATTTAAGTGTCAGGAATAAAACATTTCAGTTCTTAGCCTTTGTTAACTCAAGTAAGGGGCCCATCACGACCAACATAGCTAGGCAAAAGTAAGTTAGTATTTGATGTTATATCAAGTTTGTATCAGTCCAACTTGTCAGCATTTACACACAGTAACCAAAAGTTTTTGCTTGCAGAAATGGCGGACGGTGAGTCATCTGATGATGACAGACTCCTGGCCAGGTGTCTTCTGGATGACAGTGAGACATCGTCGGATGATGACAAACCACTGGCCAGGTTTCTACCGGAACAGTCACCATCCACAACGACTCCAACTAACACACCCAGGAAAGACAAAAAGCGGCTCATGACCCCAAACTCTAAGGCCCTCCCTCAGCCCTCCTCAAAGCGGGCAAGCACCGGGAGTGCCCCTGGGAGTGCCCGGAGTCAGCAGGACAAAGTGCGTTCTCTTGTACGGGGTTACCTGTTGAGTAAGCTCGAGGAAGGTGCAGAGGAGGACAGTGTTTTGATGGAAGATGTGCAAACAGGACTTCAAAGTCACTGCGAACAAATGGCTAAGCATTGTTCCAACAAAAAGGAGGAAGAGGAAGCATCGGCAGATACTTCCATGGTATCTGGTATTACTATATCTAGAATAGCAAAGTCAGTCTTTACTGTGAAGTATGTTGCAAAGCGCAAGGTTCTATCAGGGTTGAGGAGAAGGCCAAACTCGCTACCGTAGCAAACTCCCTTCCGTGACATAACTCCCCTCTCGGCAATCTAGAAGGGTAATCTAACACCCTCGCAGCGCCACCAAATTAGGTACATTTTAAAGTTCCCTTTGATATAACGTATCACCATTGTGGCAACATTTTACCCCCGAAATAGTAAACTTTCGTCTTGTTTTCGCCTCGGTAACTGTAGAAAATACTAGCTAACTAGTGTACAGTCACACGTTGTATAGAGACGCACACAAGAGTCACACAACTTACGATTTGCTAAGGTAATTGAGACAAACACAAAACAAAACAAAATGACAGCCGTGGATTCCATATAGTTTTATTTTGTGTATTGGTTGAGCCCACGATCTAAACCTATGGCTTCTTCGCGGCGCTGGGTACGAGCGTGTACATCCTTACAACAGTAATCTAACCTCTGAGCCCTTCCATGTATTAAAATTATTTAGAACTTCTGACCCCATCCCTCAAATACCTACATAACCTCCATGATCATTTTTTTAAATATCTAGAACCTCTGAGCCGATCCCTCAAAGTCAAACACTTACATGTATAACCTCCTAGATCATTTCTGCAATAGTTAGAACCTCTGAGCCCATCCCTCAAACACTTACGTACATGTGTAACCTCCAACATCCTCCATTTCTGCACCACTTTTAACCTCCGAGCCCAACCCTACACCACTTACCACCCTAACCAGGCTCTGCCCCCAGTTTGACCTTCGTTGACCCCTGGGTCGGCCATCCATCTCCGTGACCTCCACACAAATGTTCTGTGACCTTATACTTCCCTACACACGACCTTTGCCCTTAATTACATCCCACCCATCCATCGCAGCTAGAATAGCTGGGCAGAACTGGGACAGTAATAATACAACTGGAACTACATATAAAAAATGTACATGTATGTACCTACAACTTAGTACAAGTACATTTCACATGTGCACATACTACAAAACTATGACAATGTACATAGGGAATGTGGATTTTTTTCTTGGTGCTAGAAAAAGTACATGTATATCCATATTACCAAAACATCTATTTCAAGAATAGGTGCAATGATGCACCTAACCTAAAAGTTAAGGCCCACAGGAAAAGTTTGGGTGCACATTATGTCGAGAATATGCTGTACAAATATACAATAGCACCTTATGAATGTGACCATACACAAACATTGAGGTGCGCCAGTGCACCCACACCTGCCAGTATTGCCAGCCCTGTGGTTGGACTCACATCACCTGTACATGTCATGATGGTGTTTTGCTTCATTATTTGTCACAAAGAAGACCAGACAGTTTTAACTACTACAAACACAACTACTGGGACCAGACAGACTTAATACATATGCAGACAAAACAGACTTGTTTCAACCTTCAGCCAGCTAAGTTGGCACCCAATTCGTATAGGTAATGGAGTTAGGCAGCAGGGAGAGGGTATGATACCATCATACTGTCCATGTTCCATTTTCCAACTCTGACAGGTTAAAGCATTGTTATAAGGTTAATGTTGTTTATCATTGCAATTTTATTATTGAATTCACCTTAACACAGGCAAATGTTATGCACATAACAAAAACAATAAGCACTTCCCACCCAGGATGCACTGTAGGGAGTGTTAGTAAGACTATTGTCTAGACTGTACATATATATGATAGGCTGACTGGCTATGTATATGTACAAGTATATTGTGTAACCCAGGTGTCCATTGTCTGAGGAAAATACTATCAGTAGTTGTTTTGATGTTAATAATTAATGAACCAATCCACTGTGCAGGCCATATATCTACACACAGCCAGACCGTGTAATTGTAAATTGTGAATACAGTTTTTCCATTCTGTGATCTCACTAAAATATTGTCTAGTAACGTTAATAAGACAGAAAACTGTAACTCACTCATCCAATCACTATGATCTGGTTAATAGTACTCTATTCCAAAGTGATTATCAAAAAAGGCAAAGTCGTAATAATATTTCTAAACATACATATATCACGATACCCCCCTAATAGAGCACTACCCCCTGCACCTGTCCTACAGTCATGTCATCACACCCCTGCAGCTGCCCAGTGATGACATAGCCCCCCCCCCCCAAATGTTGATACAGGCATGACTGCTGACAGACATATGTATTAAAAGAACCTCTCTTCTGCTGTACGTACACTACAGTACACCCTGTTGGTTATACAGAAGGCACTGGAAATGTTGAAATACTGTATTTATCTCCATGAAAAATGGAGATATAGTTTTGGGTGTGTCTGTTTGTTTGTTTGTCTGTTTGTCTGTCTGTCTGTCTGTTTGTGTTTCCGGACTACTGTAGTCAGCATAACTAAAGAACCTCTTGATGGATTACGATGATATTTGATATGTGGGCGGGTGATGTGAAGCCGAAATTCAAGGTCGATTTTGGGCCCCCTGGTATGTGACCTTGGTACTGCAGCAGAAATTCAATTTTTGTATCTCTTGTTTATCTAGTTTTCATGGTGACCTCTTACCGCTAAACCAGGACACGTTGAGTGCTGTATGTATTTTGCATTTCTACTGTACAATGTATTATAGATTGAATTGCTTCTACTGCAAACTTCGAAAACCTCGTACCACGAAATACAGTCCCTGCAAAAATATATTAATCTACAGTACCAAAGATAAAATCAGAAAGGGACCTCTTCACTCCGTGCTTAATTTTTGGGCTCCGATAAATTCTTGGTTCTAAAACGTCACAGAAATCTCAATGTTATTAACCAAGTGTCATGTTTGAAGTGTCGTGTATACATACACATGTCGCTATAGGCTTATGCAGTCATTACGGTTGTCATACTTACGGATATGTCATCATTTTTATTACATAACACGACCTCCCGATGTCAGGAAATCTTGGGTATCCATAACTACCCCCAGACATTATTTCATGAATACAACAAACAGAAATGTCAACACACAGTTATAGATCTGCTGCCAACCAGAAAATAGGGACATGCTTTAAACCAATGCTTTCAGGATCCGGTACAGTTACAACTTCCTTATTGCCACAGTGGGAGCATATTGCAGGGCGTTAGAGAGTGTTGTTTACATAACAACATGTGATCACAGGTTTCTTTATTTGTAAATATTTACATCACAGCTGTGCCCGGGTATTCTGTATATAGTCCAGTTTGGACCTTTTGTAAACCATTTGAGATTGGTGAAAAACAACTTAAAGTTTTCATCTTTCTGGTGACATTTTGTGCCCATTCCCAGGAATCATAACCCATATAACATCATGTCTGTCATCAGTCCACGTTGCCTACTCTACATTCCAAGTTATTACTGATGTGACGATAACATTTCCAGGTCATTCGAAAGAGCTTTTACCATTTTGTGTCTTCATTTCTGGAACTGAATGTATCTGATGTTTAACTTTGGAAATTCAAACAATAAATTTTCAAATGTGTCTGTTTGTATCAATAACAGGGAAACTATTTTGCTAACAAGAACTTGCAGAAAAAGTACACATAGTTTGGATCTGTAACTTCCAATTTGTGCCCTTAGGGTTTTTCTGACCCCCTCTCCTAATAAGGTTCCCTGTGCTGATAACCTCCTTGGCCTGTCAGTTGTACACAATGTGATGTACCGTAAGTGTCGAAATTTTCGCAGTGGTTTTATGTTCGCAGCTTTCGTGAACTGCCTCAATACAAACTTAAAACCACTGCGAAATTTGTTGTTTCCATTACTGTACAGTATGTGACTATAGTGCTGCCGCGAACTTAAAACCACCGTGAACACTCCATTTTCTTCTTACCCCGAAAGCAAATCACTACAAACTCAAATGCATTTACAGTAATCTTACAGACCGAGAGTTGACATGTGAGCAGCGCCTGTGGTTATCCCACAGACCAGGAGTAAACATCATATAACATGTTCCACCCTGCTGCACCTGTGGGGACATGAGGGACCCGCCTGCCTACATCATTACTGGTCCATCCCTGCACCTGTCTGAACCCTGCTCAGTTTCCTCACTGCAGTGCAGGCAACAGTAACTCAGAGATTAGGATATTTGGAGTTTCTTTTAACACAACCATGTAATCTCACCTGCTGACGTTTCGGTGTCTGTCAGACACCTTCTTCAGAGCTTCTGACTGGAGTACTGCTTCTTCGTGAGATTACCTGGTTGTGTTAAAAGAAACTCCAAATATCCTATGTTCAACCAACCTGATGAAATTATTTTCGGAAGTAACTCAGAGAGCTTGACTCTGGTGAGGAATACTACAGCACTGAGCACTGGCAAGTTGGAGTCTTTTGGACACTCGTTAATCATGCTCGGAATCTTGGTAACTACAAACACTCGTAACAGCAGGAATAGAAACCAGGAATGGACTATCTACTACATGTATCAAGAAAACTTGAGTCAGCTTCAATAAGGAAAGTCAGTCTCCAAGTCTTAAGGGTAACAGAGCAGTTACACAACAAACTACTTTGGATTAGAACCCAGGTTGCGGAGATAGCCTTCATGTCCATGCGAGACAGCCCCACCCCCCAATAACATAATAACTATCAGTGTTATACATGTTACAGTGGGACTAGAACCCGTGTTGCGAAGAGACTCTATCCCAGACATCCCCAGACAGGTCTAATCCGTCAGAGCTCCTCGCACCTCCATGTGGAACACACTTCCCAACATGCAGCAGCCTGGCGGACAGGACGGCTTGTTTACTCTCACAGGGATTGTTTACTCTGACCTCATCTCACGAGTAAACAAGACAACAGCCAGATCCTGGCACGACAAGTCATGTAGATAACGAAACCGTCCTACTGTCTTAGCTTTGTGGCACTGAACACTTTAACTGTCTCACTGCTAAGGTAACGTTTTCAAATCATTCTGGTACCACCTTTCTCTTGGGTACTCTATAATGCAACTTAGACATCTCCAGGGCTCTAAATAGCGGGTGCATGTGCACCCAGTGCACCCAAAATTGGAGCTGTGCACCTAATTTTTGACTGTGGGTGCACTGGTGCACCTATATATTTTTGTAGCCTATAGGGTTAAGGTACTATTGTACACTAGTATACAGAATATTCTTGAAATGTAAGTATAAAAAACAGCATGATAACTTTTTGCTGTACTTTATTTAATGTATTATTTGTTTGAAATTTTAAAGTTAGGTATAGAATTACAGATTGAAGTTCTTAAGACTATAAGAGAGGCAGCAGCGTTAAACTTTGTAATTATGTTCTGAAGAACATTCAACTTTATTTTATCTGGTGCAGCCAAAATTCTTTCTGTGCACCCAATTTTTTGAGTTGGGTGCACCAGTGCACCTATTCCCAAAGATGAATTTCGAGCCCTGCATCTACGATTTGATTTCTTGCTTCTCAGGTTTTCCTCCCTGTCCTCTGGTTTTAATATGACGTTCTCTTGCTATATCTTTACCGTAAATTGAGGAAATAAATCAGGTTGGTCTTACATGTAGCTCGACATAAAGCAGTTGAAGGAACTTCTTGCTTTTAGTTTTACATTCTTAAGTTAAAATCCAATATTACACCATCAAACATAAACAGATACCTTTTCTAGACTTTATTGCTCCCTTTGTTGTCTCGTCCACTCCAGGTGAGAGCGACTGTCCGGTAGAACACGCCCCCGATGTCCGCCCGTGTTTGTGAGTCAACACGAGTCACAGGACGAACAACTCCGCGTGGGAAACCGTACGGGCAAGCCAAGCCCTCAGCAAACACCATGTACACACCTAGTAGTACACACCTGACCACTTCAGCAGTTCCATACAAACACAGACACCCTCCCACTTCATCTTACAGTTTCGGCCAACCCAATAAAATGAATTACTATTAAAGAAGCCAGGGTACAAAATACCCTTTTCTGTTTCCTGCACTATGTGATCTATGATGTACAGCGTGCGACTTTATGTTTCACTATTGACATTAGATTGTTTATTGCAAGTTCTTTTAATGTTTTTTTCTGCAACCTCAGTTCTTACGCAGATAAGTTACTCAAGCAATGGGTACCACAGACTTTGTAAACAAAATCTACCCAGCTGCTTGAGCAAATGTTATCTGCATATCTAACTACCTGGATGTCTAACCTTCATCGACGTTACCTCAAATGTTATTCTGCAAACTGAACTTGCATGGGGGTGGGTATCTCTCACCCCAAACACACACACATGTATATATATATATATATATATATATATATATATATATATATATATACCCACCCCCTCCCCAATAGTTCCTGACTCCCACCATAAACTAATTAGAGAAGTCAACACGACACTTACTCATTGTGGCTGTGTGGGTCCCATCATGGCAGGCGTGTATCAAATATCACTTGACCTTTGGCACAGATTCTCCTGGCGTAGAAAAAGTCTCATCTTTTCTTCATCTGTAAAACAAAACAAAACATTCTGTCTGATCAGGTGAACTATTCTCGGCAGTAATTTCTCTTGTAGTTTCTATTTCTATGTGATACTAAACAGCACATACTGGGCGCAATGGCCTTGTGGGTAGAGTGTTCACCGTGCAAACGGTAGGTCGTGAGTTCGATCCCCGGCCGAGTCATACTGAGGACTTGGTACATGCTGCTTTCTGTGATTAGTTCTCAGCACTTGGGAAAGCATATACAATGTATTGTACAGCAGTTCAACGCACAACACTACCAGTGGACCAGCCCCCTGCTGTAGTGATTGCACAAAGTCGTGTGGCCCCCAGGGCTACTGAAACAGAGATGGGCGCTGTTCTGCGGAAAACGTTTTTTAACTTTATAAGGCCCATGTTTGATTTCTCTATTAGTCTATAGATCGTTATTGTGCCAAGACTACATTTTCTACCTGTCCTGAGGCTGAGAAAATGCCTTCAACAACATCTATAATTTGTATAGAAGGCTCCATGTCCGCGGCTTCCACTGTGTTTTAACTAACAGTTCTATAAACTTTTATTACTTTATGATGGATGTCAAAATTACTATTCTCCAAGCAGAGGCTTAGATCGAGAGGGGTAGTTTTGTCCGGGATTTTAACGTTAAAATTCCGGACAAAACTACCCCTCTCGATCGAAGCCTCTGCTTGGAGAATACAAAATTATCGCTTCAGAGGGGTGGACAAAACTTGCAGACATAATTTATGGTGCTAGTTGGCACTTGAACATACAAACGCAAACAAACCAACTAACTTCCTGCTGCATTCTTCTGAAGTTCAAGTCCAACCTTCAGGTCCGTTTTCCTGTCCTCAGGTAAAAGTAAAGTTAGTCCCTGTTGAAGAAATTCCTACCAGTTCTTGTGACGTTTTTTCAACAGACGAGATCGGGACTGGTCAGCAACGTTAGTTCTGTCGGTACTTTTGTAAATAAGCCTCCTGGAATGCCGACTTTATTTGGACTTGAAGCCGAAAACAACACATTTCCCTGTGGTGACAGATCGGGAGGTTTATAGTCCTAAATCAGCGTGAATATCGGGAGGTAGAAGTGTTGATTTTTATCCAAATCGGGCTGTCAGATCATGAACTGCCCCCGGGTCATTACGGGGGAACAAGAACTCAGAACCGCCTATCTAGGAGGCAAACTTCGCTCAACACCAGCGCCTAGAACACGTCATAACGCCACGAATTAACCCGGATTTTCCTTCCTAACCAAGCTGATGGTGCAGATAAAGTGTTCGGACTCACCTTTGCGGGCTGCGAGCGGTGAAAATCCGTGAATTTGGCGTGAAAAGTGCGGAAAGTCGGACAGACAGACAGGAAGTTTAGCTGCACTTTGGGAGGGGTGCGCTGACCTTTCAACTTATGCTAATTAGGAGGGCGTGGAGCATGGCGGGAAATCTCCGAGCGCGGGAAAACCTCAAAATTGCAGACGATTTTATTGGGGCCTGGAAATTCTACAATACAGAAGCTACATTTACTAAGATTTATCGACGGGTAAGCGATAAGCAATACTTCGTCGTTTGATAATAAAATTGCATTATTATAAAGCACTAAATATTTCGTCGTTCAAATGAGAACTTGAAACTTGCGAAATACACTAACTTACTTCATTTGCAAGCACCCAGAATTGCCAAGAAAAGTATTCTAGCTGCCATCGGTCGAAACATTTCCTTTTTTCTCTCTCATCTGTCTACTAGATTTGACAGACTTGCCTGAGTCGCCGGTCTTCTTGCGGTTAATCAATGGAAGAGAAAAAGCGCCGCAAAGCGACCAATAAGGAAAGTGCAGAATATTTCAACGTTGACTCACTATGGGGGTTGTCAGACCTAAAATCAACACATTTTGTACGTTTCGATTAAAACAAGTCTCTTTCGATAAAGTACCCATTGTAGTGCCCATCCTTTCAGTACAGGTGTTTCCCCACATAGAATTTACTGCATAGCACAGGCTCATTTCAAAATGCCGCCCATTAAAGTTTTACCTGCTCCGAGCTAGTTACCTCACCTGTCCGACATGCAAAGCCAGGTCTGAGTCAGTATAAATTTCACGGCTGCATTCAATGCGAGAAAAACTCTTCTGTTCATGGTGACGTGGACATTGGTATAGACCGGTTGCTTGAAGGAATCACAAAGACGTGGTAATGAATACAGGTACGCAATTGTTACTTCTTCAAAGCCAACCTGCTCAGATGACTTTGCCTGAATAGACGGTGTTTGTGTTGCGACGGGAGGGTGGATCATGAAGCAGACATTCCGTGCTGCGCAGTCACAAGGTTTAGTTCAAGACGGTAGATCGGACCAAGGATCGGACACAAACTGGTGAGTTGGACTACACCGTCTTAGTTTTGTTCTAATAACAACCGAATTCCGTGCTGCCTATAGTTACAAGATTTAGTTCAAGACGAAGGACACAGCTAGCTAACAGACGATTTGGGCTTCATGGTCTCAGTTTTATTCTAATAACCAAGACACAACCCAACAGAATTTCGTTCTGCGCAGTTACAGGGTTTGGTTCAAGACGGCGGACAAATCCGGGACTTCACTGTCTCAACTTAGTCGAAGTTACATCATTAACAACCGCCACCAAGCCACCTTTCATCTTCATGATGCCAGGTGAGAAGTACCGTCTTATTGGATGAGAGATATCTTGCTGCAGTTTAAAATTGCAGGTTATAATTACATCACGGTAATCTTCAAAGGCGTGTAGTAAGTATCAGAAAGGCAAACGCAACTGAGGAACGATTCGGCACTTAAGATAGTTAATGAAACTTGTACAATTTTAGGAAGTCAAGCTGTAAACTGCAGTGTCAGTAAAAGCTGTTTTCTTCTGGGGAATACCCTATCCCGGTTATAACCGGGTGCAGCACATAAGGCATGTTTCTGTATCCCTGTTTAAACCGGGAATGGCAGCTTAAGTAACATAAGTTACATCAGGATTGCGCAAGTCATGCCAATAACGAAATTACCAATAGCCCTAAATTGTATCATGAAGAGCCTAATCTCTCTCACACAGGCAAAATTCCGAACAAGATGAAGAGGCTGCTGGTTATTCTGCTGATCATCTTGGCAGAAACTGGCCCCTCCGCATCCTGCAGCAGCAGCTGTTCATCACGTTGTGACTGCGACAGGAGAGGCCTCAGCAGCGTTCCCCAGGACCTGCCTACAAACATCACTCGACTTGGCTTGCGAAACAACATCATCACAACCTTAAGTCCGTCCGACTTCTCCAGGTACAGCAGCTTGACTAACTTAGATCTTCAATCCAACGAGATCTCCATGATCAACAGCGGAACATTCTACAACTTGGCCAGCTTAACTTTCCTGTACCTTATCCATAACCAGTTACCCAGTCTCCGAACTGACACGTTTGTGGGACTGGATAACCTACAGTACCTTTACCTTCATCACAACAACATCCACAGTATCGAGGCAGGAACATTTAGTGCCATGCCGCAGCTCCAAACTCTTAACCTTGGGTCCAACAACATCAGCACCATCCCAGCCGGCACTTTTGTGAACATGACCCAACTGCGAACTCTGACACTGAACAATAACCAGATAACCAGTCTCCGAGCTGATACATTTGTGGTACTTTATAACCTGGAGTACCTTCACCTGTATAGCAACAACATCCAGAGTATCGAGGCAGGATCCTTCAGTACCACGCCGCGGCTCCAATACCTTTACCTGTATTACAACAACATCCAGGGTATCGAGGCGGGAACCTTCAGTACCATCCCACAACTCCGCAGACTTTGGCTTCATTCCAACAACATCAGTACCATTGCATCTGGTGAATTGTTGAATCTACCCCTGTTGGACCGGTTGTACCTGAACAATAATCATTTATCCAGCTTCCCAGCAGACATGTTGGAGGGACTTGATAATCTGCAGTACATTTACCTGCATTACAACAACATCCAAAGTATCGAGGCAGGAACCTTCAACAGCTTCCCGCAGCTTCGCAGTCTTCTCCTTCAGCACAACAACATCAGCAGCATCGCAACTTGCGCTTTTGCAAATTTGTCAGCGCTCGAAAACTTGGACCTATCTCACAACCTCATCAACACCTTCCCGATTGAGGCCTTGTCGAATCTGAATTCTCTTGGACTGCCCGCGCTTGATCTATCCTACAACCAGATGGAGACTCTCCCCCTCCTGGTATATGACATACTGGCCTCCATCTCAGCTGTTAGCATTGACAACAACCCCTGGCAGTGTGACTGCAGGATGCTTCCCTTTAAGCAGAGGATGAACGGTACTTATCCATTTGAGAGCCAGATCACGTGTGCCGGACCTGATAGACCTGCTAACCTTACAGGGAAAAGCTTGCTAGAGGACGTAAATCCTGCCGATCTGATCTGTGCAGAGACGACATCAGAAATCTCATCCACCCTAAGCGCCTCCTCTCCTGTAGGTCAGAGTTCACAGCACTTCTCATCCTCTCCAACAGACACTCCAAGCACCACCCAGTTTCAGCCGAGAGTTGGAAAAGCGCTCGGTTCGTTCTCCCTCTCAGCCTTCCTCAGCGGGTTTCTTGGCGTGGTTGTTGGATCTGTCCTCGTCTCGGCCGTTTTCCTTACGATCCGATGGATGAAGACGAGGAGTAAAACAAGCCCTGATGCTGCGCCAGACAATGGCGACGCTGTAGGTACCGTACCGACAAGCAGTCGTGATCACACAGGGCAAGATGCCTCCCCCTCACGGGCAGCAGCAGATTCTGCACCTGATGACGTAGGAAGGAGGTCAGGAAGATCAGGACCAGTCCCTCAGCCGCACAGCTTTGATCAGAGTTATCCGTTTCTGCGTCCTCCACTTCCGCCCATCAAAGGAGCAGGTCCTCACAGTGATGACCAGAGCGTGCCAGAAGCTGCACATGGTGCTGATGCTGCATATGGTGCTGATGCTGCACATGGTGCTGATGTTGTAAACAGCTACGTGCCGCTGAGCAGACATTTCATTTATCAGCAAACCCGCCCGTCCAGGCTGCCCAAAGGTCTGACTGGTTTGTAAACCGCAAACTCTACCAAGCTACATCCTTTTACTACATCTTAATGCCGTCAATCCGTATCACATGATCACAGCCGCTACAGCTCTGACTGCAGCTTTGGCAGACACGGGAACTGCATTTGTACAGTTGTGATACTGGCGTGAGACTTTCAAATAAATCCGATTGTGTGAAGATGTAGAATTGCGTGTAAGGGTATGTCTGGCTGAAAGTATCTCACATATAACTTCTATACCTGGTGAAGAGAAGACAAAAGGAAAAAGTTCCCATGTATGTATACATATACTGTATAAGTAGTCTTGAAGCAGGCCCTGTAACTACGCAGCACGATAAACAAACAATGGATGTGCGGGCTCCCTCTCTGTTGAAACTCTGTCTTAGTGAAAGTAGAATCAGACTGTTTCCTGCAGACTAGTAAACAACCCATGCCACCGGTTACTCCTGTAGCCTCACGGCACTTATACGCTAAGACGCAAAGGGGACCTAATGTGTCAGATGGCGATCAAAATAGAAAAGATATCATTCCCATTGTCTGGGAAGGGTAAATTTGCCCGGACTGTCACATTCTAGTTCATTCACTTTCAACTGTTACAATCTGGGCGAAAAAAAAACTTCCCAGACACCCCCGCGCGGTACAAAAGATGAGAAGGTGGGGCCACACCTGGGGACTTCCTGTTTTTAGGTGCCAGTCGCGAGTCGGGGACCACGAGTTCCACCCCCAGTCTGAAGGTCCTGCGGTTTGTTTACCTCACCTTTGCCTCCTGCGGAAAGCGACATGCAATGAACTAAATTGGTCTCACAGATAAAGGATATATATATATACATATATATCATAAAGAACGACATCACACAATCATGATAAGGGAAATCAGGCACGTTAAACTTGGATCTAACGTTACGCTCGGAAAATTGAAAAGTGCTATGTTTAGTTAGAACGTCCCCCCAAACGCAAACACAAAAGGTGTGACCTCACTTGGGTATTTCCGATGTTAAAGATGCCAGTCGCGAGCTGGGACTGTTTGTTTTACCTCAACCTTGTTTCGTGCAGAAATCGGCATACAATTAACTAAATTGATGGATAAAGGACGATGTCACAATCAGAGCTAAAACAGGCTCATTAAGCCTAAATCAGTGCTAACGCTAAGATCAAACAAGGTGTACCAGGTTATTTTTGGCGTGACGTTATAGGGGAATCCCCGTTCCCAGACGCTCTGACTGTATAAAAGGTGCGCCACACCTACGGACTTCCTCTTTTCCTGGTGCCAGTCGTGAGTTTGGACCGTAAGTTGCTACCTACAGTCTTTAAGTTGGTTTCTACAAGAAGAAGGCCTCTATTCTTCACTCTAAGCAGTGCCGTGGACAACAAACCTGACAACAGGTGGGTACGAAGTACAAGTTGCTCAGTCAAGACGTGGTGGTGTTGGGTAACAGGGGGGCACGTCCGTAGAAAAATTAACGCTGCGTGTATGTACTTATACAAGATTTGGTTCGGAAATCCTGTTACAGATCTGATTTTTACTGGTTCAACTCAAGTTACCCAATCTAGATAGAGACGATTAGTGGTACGTAACCTGGAGAACTCAGCACTGTTTTTTGCCCCACTGACTGTACAAAGACGTATTCGTGCAATATGTTACGTGCTGCGCAGTAACAAGGTCTGGCTCAGGAGACCCTTTTGTTTGTTTGCCGTTCCTTGGCGACGTGCGGGCGATGATGTCATCTGTTCTGTTTACCTTTCCCCTTGACTCGCTGTGAAAGAATGTTCTTTGTGGGGGTGACCGGTCCTTTCCCCAGCATTTCATTCACGCTGTGAAGTTTGATAGTCGACGCCAGCGACTATCAAACTACAATTACTAATCATGGTTGGGGAAAGGTCGGGAGGCCATTTTCGACAATGTGCTTTAAGTTTGCAGGGAAGGTGCGTCGCCCGGTGAACATGACTCAGGGGTTCTGTTTGCGAACGAATGGCCGAAGGTGTATAGTTACAATGTGTATATTGTTGCTGATTGATGGTTGAGGTTTTGTTCACAAGTTAAGGTTGAATTTGGCTTCATTTCAACACTGGGGGAGTTCCACTTCTGGGGCAATGTTTTAAAGTTCAAGGTCCTGGCCTGATGAATACATTAAGTCAGCAGTTTAGACGTTATCTACCCTATGTTAAAGTTACGACAACATAGCAAATCATTCCCAAAACTGTATGGGTATGGCACACAGATTTGCAGTCCTACATTATACCAAGCCCACCGAAAAAAAATTATTTTCTATGTGTCATCTGCAGCGTGCTCACTGTAAAAGAACACTGTAAACAAAGTGCAAACACTACAGACGTGACATTCAATGACTAAGACTTCAAGTCTTTTTCCTCCCCCCCCCAAAAAAAAATCATATAACAATATCTTCTTATTGTATCAGTTCAAAAGTAGTTGGAGGAAATCATGGTGTTGTGCAAAGATATAATGCACGTCGAATGAAGTGAACTTCATAAGAATAACAATCGAAATCCTTGTAAACATTCTTTGCTCTTAATAGTTCAAAATAACAATCTACTTTCATGCCTACACTTTGCTGTATTGTAGGTTAGGAATGCTTGATTGAAACCATTCAATATACTGTAAATGCAGAAATGTTTGCGGTTGCTTTATGTTCGCGGTTTTCCCGACCGCGAAACTTTTTACCCACCCATAACTGTACCACTACTATTGTTTCAAACGCGAACTTAAAACCATCGCAAACACGCTATTTTCTCCCTTACCGCGAAATTTAAAAAAACGCGAACATTTCTGCATTTACAGTAGCTATTCGTTAAATCTGAAACGGATGAGATACTAATGAGATTTCTCTTGTACACTTTTTGAATATTTTTTTTAATATCATAAGGGCCACAAAATGTCACTGGCCGGAAATATGACAGCTGAGGAAGCCAGATGTACGACCCATCCTACTTTACGTCTGTCAAGCTATGGCGTCGACGTCAGGAGGAAGACAAACAGAGAACGGTGAATAAATACACATAGATTACTATGGAAATTATGCCACACTCACTCAAGTGTAAAATCTGTAACTTGCCTTTCTGATATGTTCAATTCGTCAGAAGATTACATCAGAATATCATTTCAGACAATGTTTAAGAACAAATGAAGTGGAATGGATACTTGATTTGAATAAACGTTGACATGTTTGTGTGGGTCTTTCAATATAGTTTAGACATAAATCTAGTATCCAAGATGCGAAAGGCATTGCCATATACTTCACTGATACACGCACACATAGGTACATTTTGAAATTCTGAGTATTTTCAATTCCCTAATCAGGGCGATTGGAATTGCTTTATTACACTTTTTCGTTTTTGCAGTACATACAGTGAATGCCTGCAGGAGGGCTGCAGGGCCCTGCAAGAAGGGGACCTGGCCAGGGCAGAACAACACTTTGCAGCTGCACTCAAGTCTGTACATGTCAAAGGTGAGTCTTATGATAGTATTAGAGTACTAGTAGACTAAACCAGAGGACCACGATTTGTAATACGTATCATTAAGTGAAGAAAGACTGGTTATTCAAAGTTGCGATAATCCACTAATTATAGAAAGCCAGTAATGACACCGACCTGGTAACAGCCTTCAAAAGTTTAACTTCAGCAAATCTGAAATGAGGGTAAGATGCTTAACTGTTACTCATATTTGCTGCAGAGTCAAATACAGATCAATACAGAAAGGAAGCAGAGCCCCTGTGCAACTTGAGCGATGTCTACCTGAAGAGAGGAACACAGTCAAACGACGGGGGAGACTTCACCAAAGCTGCAGCACTCTGTAATGCAGCACTGGTAAGGGCAAGGCCCGAGGACAGAAAGGGCATCAAACAAACGATTCTGGAAATAAGCCAATCATTTGTTAGGCACGTGTTGGGTATTAGTCAACCGGTGAACATCGATGATGATGAAAGACACAAATCGATATTACAGGAACACCGAGTGTCGGTACAAAGGGAGATAAAAAGAATCGAACAGCAGGTAGATCCATACATCCTTGATGATGACGACCCGAAGATAAGAGAAGTGGAGAAGAAGAGAGCGGAAGCAATCAAAGCATTGTGTGAGACAATTGTTGAGCAGCGGAGAACGTTCATAGCCGGCCTTGTAGATGAGTGCATGGAGGTAATGGGCCCCCCTCCCTGTAAGTACGCCATGATAGGTTTGGGTTCACAGGCCACAGGGTTAGTAACTCCGTACTCTGATCTGGAATTCGTCATTTTGGTAGAGACGGAAACAAACAATAATGTCAGGTATTTCCGCTATCTCACTCACTTTCTGCATCTCAAAGTCATCAACCTAGGAGAAACCATTCTCCCGGCCATGGCGATCAAGTCGCTCAACGATTTCTCCTCAGACGACAGCTGGTTCTATGACTCTGTCACACCGCGCGGGTTTGCGTTCGACGGAGCCATGCCGCATGCATGCAAAACTCCGCTGGGCAGGGGGGAAACTTGCGGACTTATCCACACACCAAGCGAGATGGTCAGTGCTCTGACAAATGACTTAACGTTCTATTTAAAGAAAGGCTACCATCTCGCTAGTGTACTGGGAAATGTGTGTTTGATCACAGGAGAGCAGGACTTGATCGATGAGTACGCCGCGTTACTTAATCAGCGAATGCAAGAAAACTCTGGAGTAATGCCTTTCTTACAGGCAACTATTATTTGGTTGGAGAATGCGCCAACGTTTCGGCTTCATTATCCATTTGCCCATCAGGTGAATATCAAGAACCAGATCTATCGATTTTCAACTATTGCAGTCACTTGTTGGGCACTACTTTGTGGTATACAACCGACCACAATCTGGGAGACAATTCAGAAGATGCACAAGAACGGAGTCATCAACAGTGAGAACGCGCATCACCTGATGGTGATGGTCAGCATCTCAGCAGAACTGAGGCTGCGGACATACATGCACAACCGTGGGCAGGTGGAGAACATGTCGGCCTTATCATCAGTGTCAAATAAAGCTGGCATTAGAGAGAAACTAATGAAGGTGTTTCACATCACAAGTACAAACCAGTTAATGAGATACTATTACACAGCAATACCATTTAAGTCCTTCATTTTCATTTCCAAGCTTGACAGCGGTAAGAAGCCGTCACTTTTCTTCGACAATTCTTTTGAACTGAAGGCAGAGATATATGACGACCTGTGTGATTATGAAAACGCCAGGACATGCAGGGAACAAGTATTACAGACATACTTCACTAAATACGGTGACGGTGCTGCACATTCTGACATTGCCAACGCGCTCAACAGGTTAGGTCACGTCTGCATGTGTTTGGGTGATCATCGACAGGCCCTCAGCTATCATGAACAGGCATTTGATATGGCGCGGACTATTTATGGTGAGAACATTGCACATTCAGACATTGCCCATATACTTCGGAATTTGGCTACTGCCTGTGGTCAACTTGGTGACCGCAGAAAGGCCGTCGCCTATACTGAACAGTCATTACTGATGCTGCAGAGTATTCATGGTGAGAACCCAGCACATCCAGCCATCGCCAATGCAATGAACGACTTGGGTGTGGCTTGGCAAAACATGGGTGATCCTAGAAAGGCCCTCGGCTTTTATGAACAGTCACTACAGATGGTGCGGAGTAACAAAGGTGAAGGCATCAGTCATTCTCAGATGATAACACTACTCAACAACTTGGGTGCCATCTGCAATGACCTTTATGATCACAGAAAGGCTGTCGATTACCTTGAGCAGGCACTACAGATGATGCGGAGCATCTATGGTGAGACAACTGCTCATCCTGAAATTGCCACATCGCTGAACAACGTCGGTGCCGCATGGACGAAGCTTGGTGATCCTAGAAAGGCCGTCAGGTATTTTGAACTATCACTAGAAATGATGCGAAATATCTTTGCTGGAAACTCTGCACATCCTGACATTTTCCGGTCAGTTAGTAACTTGGGTGCCGTCTGGGTGGCGATTGGTGATCACAAAATAGCTGTTAGCTATTATGAACAGGCACTACAAATGTCGCGAAGTATCTATGGTGAGACAACTTCACATCCCGACATTGCCAGGGCATTGTTAAACTTGGGATGTGCGTTGAACAAGCCTGGCGATCATAGGACGGCTTTAAACTGCCTTGAACAGTCATTACAAATGTGGCACAACATCGTTGGTGAAACTAATGCACATCCTGATATTGCCATGACGCTTCATGGCCTGGGTGTCACGTGGTGCAATCTGGGTGATTTCAGGAAGGCCGTCAGCTATCATGAACAGTCACTACAGATGAATCGGAGTATCTTTGGCGAGGACAGTGCAAATCCTGCCATTGCCGCATCAATTAACGGCATGGGTATGGCAAGACTTAGGCTTGGTGATTACAGCAAGGCCGTGAACTGCTTTGAGCAGGTACTGCGGATGACGCAGAGTGACCATGGTGAGAACCCCGCATATCCTGATATTGCCGAGACACTTAATAATCCTGGAATTGCTGCGACACTTGGCAGCTTGGGTGGCGCGTGGACATATCTCGGTGATCACAAAAAGGCCTTGAGCTATTGTGAACAGGAACTGCAGATGCAGATGAGAATTCATGGTGAGAATACCCCGCATGCTGACATTGCTGATTCACTTTTCAACTTGGGGGTTGTCTTGTGTAAACTTTGTGATCACAGAAAGGCCGTCAAATACTTTGAACAGTCGCTACAGATGACGCGGAGAATCTATGGGGAAAACGCCGCACGTAAAGACATTGCACAGTTACTTGAACACCTCGGTATAACATTCAGTCACCTTGGTGATCACAGAAAGGCCGTAAGCTATAATCAACAGTCACTGCAAATGAATCAGAGCATCTATGGCGAGAATACTGCGTGCCCTGACATCGCCAAATCGCTTAACCAATTGGGCATCGCATGGCTACAGCTTGGTGATCACAGTAAGGCCGTCGATTATCTTGAGCAGGCACTTCAAATGAAGCGGAGTATCTATGGCGAGGACGTTGAACAACTTAATATTGCAGACCTACTTCATATTCTGGGTGACACCTACCGTTTAATTGGTGATCAGAGAAAAGCCATCAGCTACCTTGCACAATCACTACGGATCAAGCGGAGCATCTATGGGGAGGATACTGCACATCCTGACATTACAGATCTACTTAACACCCTGTGTGCTACCTGCTGTGCACTCGGGTATCACAGAGAGGCAATCAAATACCTTGAACAGTTGCTACACATTATGCGGAGTATACATGGTGAGAACGCTGACCATCCTGACATCGCCAATTTACTTCATAACCTAGGTGTGGCGTATGATTCTCTAAAGGATAACGAGAAGGCTGTCAGCTATTTCATTCAGGCAGCAAGGATGATGACGAGACTAACGATGAATGGGGTTACTCAAAGAATGGTGGAAATATCTAGACAATGTTGTATTCTATAATGTCTGTATCTGTATCTATATAGCGGGTGTAACCGCAATTCGGCGTAACACACCAGCTTGTCAGGCACGCGGCGCAGCAGCAGCTGGTCATATTACACCGAACGACCTGCCACAACTAAATTTTCTTTTCTTTTTCACATCTGACTGTACGCGTTGTTTAAAGCTATCTAGCGAGGATGCTCCTATAGTACTTGGTGGCAAAGAGTTCCACTCTACGACAGTTCTAGGGGGAAATGAATTTGTGAACACATCATACGTCTACCATCTACCGACACTGTCTGCCAGACAAAACATGAAATGTATTCGTCTATTGTTGTCGCTGCTGTCACGTTTTCTACTTGAGACTTTCAAATAAATCCACTTTGCGATGATGTCAGAATCTTTCCATTACTCACGAGTTAAAGCATTACCCCTTGAATAAGAGAACAACTCATTGAAGTCAACATAGAGAATGACAAACGTGCAGCGCAAAGATCTGTTGGTAAGCGAGTTCCTCAGGAGTATTCACAGACACTCAGTCACCCCCACCCCCGGGCACGCCCAGTCACCCCCACCCCCCGGGCACGCCCAGTCACCCCCACCCCCCGGGCACGCCCAGTCACCCCCACCCCCCGGGCACGCCCAGTCACCCCCACCCCCGGGCACGCCCAGTCAC
The DNA here is from genome assembly GCF_035083965.1 of Branchiostoma lanceolatum. NCBI lineage: Eukaryota > Metazoa > Chordata > Leptocardii > Amphioxiformes > Branchiostomatidae > Branchiostoma > Branchiostoma lanceolatum. Next base: position 16,585,284 of record NC_089737.1, on the reverse strand, counting down.
CCCCACCCCCCGGGCACGCCCAGTCACCCCCACCCCCCGGGCACGCCCAGTCACCCCCACCCCCCGGGCACGCCCAGTCACCCCCACCCCCGGGCACGGCCAGTCACCCCCACCCCCGGGCACGCCCAGTCACCCCCACCCCCGGGCACGCCCAGTCAACCCCACCCCCTGGGCACGCCCAGTCACCCCCACCCCCCGGGCACGCCCAGTCACCCCCCACCCCCCGGGCACGCCCAGTCAACCCCACCCCCTGGGCACGCCCAGTCACCCCCACCCCCGGGCACGCCCAGTCACCCCCCACCCCCCGGGCACGCCTGTTGTTCACCCACAGCGGGTATCGTGACGTCATGAAAACAAACCTCCAAGGTCAATGACCCCGCCAGATCCAACTACAGGACATTTTATTAGTTCGTTACAAGGTAACCGAAACTAAAGCATATCACACCACAGCTGCAAGACCACAAGATTTGTCCAGGTCCCTTCTTGTGAAGGAGCAAATTAATGGAAGGGCAAAAGCGCTACATAGCGGCCAACAAGAATACTGCAGAAAAGCCGGCATCCAGGTTAGCTTCCCAAGATCAACGTTGCTTTCAGAGTCTTGAGTCAACACCTTAGTTGCATATTCTTAAACTAGTCATTTTCAGTAAAGTGAACATTTTCGTGCCTATCCTTTCAGAACGGGTATTGTACCGACTGCTTGTTAGCTGCATGGCACAGGAGAAATTTTACTTCCAGCAAAATGCCGGCCCTGAAAATTCTACCCGCTCCGATGTAACGTTACCTCCACCCTGCCTCAGGTGAAGGCAGGTCAGAGCGAGTCGGAGCTGTTTATGTGTTCCATTGATTATCCCAATCGATAACCAGGAGAACAAAGCCTTGGTCATGGATCCAGGTACGCCATTGTCACTTCTTGAAAGCCAACCTTATCAAATGACTCTGTCTGAATAGACGGAGTTTGTGTTGTGAAACGGAGGAGGGTTTTTCATGAAGTAGTCAATTCGTGCTGCGCACTTACAGGGTTTGGTTCAAGACGGCGGACACAGTTAACGCAAGCAACTTGAACTTCACAGTCTTAGCTTAGCCGAGGCACAACATATTGAACAATCGCCACCAAGCGAGCATTCACCTTCATGACTCGAGGTGAGAACTTCAGTCTTATCGAGAGGAAGAGGTCTTGTGAAATGTCCTAGCAACTGATATCTGGTTACACGTATGAATGTCTAAATACATGTAGCAGAAACGTAAACGTTACTGAGGAACGAGACTGTTTTGGGAAGCAATGCGTAATGTAACTGTAAGAGATGTCTTTTTGTACTTATCATTCGGCACTTCAAATAGCTAAGAATACCTGCAACCATGAAATCACGCTGTAAGCTTCAGTGTCAGAAATTTTATCATCTACAAGGATTGTGTAAGTGTCTAGCCTGGAGTCCAGCGCCTTGTTAGGATTGTCCCAAGATCCGAGCTTGAGGCTGGACTCGAAGCCAGTGTAAGCCATGGCAATAACGAAATTACCAATAGCTATCAGTTGTATTGTGAAGAGTCTGATATCTGGCCTGGGTGCCATCCTACTAGTATTTCTACCGGAGCCCCTACACTCGCTACCCTATTTCTGTCACACAGGCAAAATTCCCAACAAGATGAAGAGGCTGCTGGTTTTTCTGTTGATCATCCTGGTAGAACCTGGCCCCTCTGCAGCCTGCAGCAGCAGCTGTTCATCATCCTGCAGCTCCAGCAGCCGCCTCGGCAGCGTTCCTCAGGACCTGCCTACAACCATCACTTGGCTTGACTTGGAGAACAACGATATCACAACCTTGAACCAGTCCGACTTCTCCAGGTACAGCAACCTGAAATACATACATCTTTATAACAACCGGATCTCCGTAATCAACAGCAGAGCGTTCTACAGCTTAACCCGTTTAACTACCCTGTACCTTATCTATAACCAGTTAACCAATCTGACAGCCGACATGTTTGTGGGACTGGATAACCTTCTGAACCTTGACCTGGAACACAACAACATCCACAGTATCGAGGCAGGAACCTTTAACACCACGCCGCGGCTTCAATCACTGCAGCTGAACAACAACCAGTTAACCAGCCTCCAAGCCGACGTGTTCGTGGTACTTGATAACCTACAGTACCTTTACCTTCAGTACAACAACATCAGCACCATCGCAGCTGACGCTTTTGCAAATTTGCCAGTGCTCCGATCCTTGCACCTTTCTCACAACAACATCAGCACGTTCCCTATTGAGGCCTTGTCGAATCTCAACCTGTCATGGCTTATGATGGACAACAACCAGATGGAGACGCTCTCAACCATCGTATATGACATGCTGGCCTCCATCTCATCTGTGTCCATCTCCAACAACCCCTGGCAGTGCGACTGCAGGATGCTTCCTATTAAGCGGAAAATGACGGGTGTCCCGGCATTTGAAACACATATCGTATGTGCCGGACCTGATAACCTTCAAGGGAAAAGCCTACTACTAGTTGTAGAGCCTGCAGATCTGAACTGTGACGGGATAAGAGTCTCCCTGCCAGTGTTCCTCAGTGCGCTAGGGGGCGTTGCAGTTGGGGCTTTTCTCACCTCGGCCGCTTACTCTGCGATGTGGTGTAAAATCAGGAGGCGGAAAACAACCCCTAACCTTGTAAAATACCCGAGGTACAAGTTTGCCAGGAAAACAACCCCTAGCCCTGTACTAGACCTGAGTGTTATTGACATCGAAACAGACGTTAGCGTTACAGCTTTATAATGTTAGAAGAAACAAACTGAAGAGAACAAAATACCCCAACAGATCAGAACATAATGTTTTATCACACGTCCAGTTCAGTGTCTTTTGGTTTTGCTGCTGATCCACAGAATATCTTGAGAAAACGCTAGTTTCAGCTCTACACAGAAAGGCTAGAGTCCGCAGCTATGACGACAGCTGGTTTCAAGATTTGGTGTCGTTTGAGGGGGAAACGGTATTGAATTTTGAATTTGATTGTTGAGGTGTTTGCTCCAGATACAGTTGCGTGGTGATGAGTAATGATGTGTTTGCTTTGCTTCATGTGCTGTAATATACTGCATTCTGGGGTAGATATTTGCAGGTGTTTGTTTCAAATTGCAGTTTTAGTTGTCATCTACCTGGGCTGTTATAATTGTTCATACTAATGTTTATCAGTGAAATTGACCATAATGTGGAAGGGAGGGTTGAACAGGTATCAACAGCTTTACAAGTTGCCCTCCCACACATACTTGTATGTTGTTGTTACATTTGCTTGTGGTATTCAAATAAGTCCGCTTGTGTAATTATTATGGACAATATGTTATGTTTGCGATGTCTTTTGAGAGAAAAGCTGAATTGTCTTTTGTATATTATTGACTTAAAGTTTGGTTTGTGATTATGAGTAATGAGGTATTTGTAGTGTTTGCTGTGCTGTATGAATATTGTGGTACATGTGGATTTTCCATGTGTTTGTTACAAGTTGAAGTTTTAGTCGCCCTCTCAAATATACACTGGTTTATTGTTGTTACGTTTGCTTGTGACGTTGAAATAAACCCAATTGTGTGATCGTTGTGTACAATGGTGTGTTCACTGAATACTGTTTTTAAATTTTTAATAGAAACAGGAAGATATTACACAATATCAACGCGATCTGTCCAAATTTACCCCTATATAGCTGAGACTAATTGCGTATAACAGCTTTTTCAGAACAAAAAAAGTCAAAGCCTAAGATTTGAACCCAGCACAGGCTCGGATAGTAAACTGAGGGGACCACCCTAAAGATTTATAAATAAGCAAACAATTCATGCCACAGGTTTTACCCCTAGACCTGTACTTTAAACTTTCGCAACTTTACGCTAAGACGCCAGGGGGCGCTATTCATATGAAGCGAACCACAGAGAGTGCGACCACACCTGTAAACCTCCTCTGACACCGGAGCCAGTCGCGAGCTGAAACTTTCAGCAGGACTTAGATTTGCCCCACCTTAGATCCCCCCCCCCCCCAGCCTAGGAGTAGAAGGTAAATTTGACCTGAACAAGTCTCTGGCGGGTACCGAGGACAACACAGGCCTGAAAGGACAGCTCATGTGCATTGGCAAGTGTACAGGTGTACTGTAAAGGTGTACAGGTGTATTGTGCAGGTGTATTGTAAAGGCGAGTCGGGATAATTAAAACAGGTACAAGAGACAGGTACGTTTCTTGATTACACTCTGTTTTAGATAAGACTGTTCAACGCAATGACGTCGTCACTGGAACAAAGCTGTTTACCTATGAGTGACCCGTGATGGCGGTTGATGTTTAACTACTGTGATGTGGTTAATGTTTAACTACTGTAGCGTTGTTACACCTTACGCCAGCTATGTTGCATCAGCCACACCATCCTGTTACGAGCCCAGGTAACGTTGTGTTTATAATCTAACCTTGTTGTTCATGAAGGAGTTTATCAACGATTTTGTGACCGTGGAATTCTACAATAGGAACATTCTGCTTAACTGCATTAGCTCATATCAAGGTAACATCTTGTGTTGCATTAAATCTATGTCGACATGCAACACAGTCGAAGTTGACATAGGTCGATTTTAGGGGGCAAGCCTACTATGCATTGGCCTGTTTCTGTCAGCCTTTCTTTTTCAGCTGGTAAATCGAGCTATCGCTGACCTAGTTATAGCCGAGCCCGTAACCCCCCCCCCCCCCGTGTGAGCTAATCTGTATGGACGGGCGGGCATCTCTCCCAGCGCCGTAGAGATACCGGGAGGAGTCCGATGGTGTGGTTACCCGGCTAGACAATACATAACTATAACTATATGACTATAATCCACAAACCAATTAAAAGTTAGAAGAACGCATTGAAGAAACCTCACAAACAGAATCTTGCAGTAGTATAGAGATGCCGCCAATGGTATGTTAGGTAGCTAGGACAAGGTAAAGAACAGCTTGAATTATGCGGAAGTGCGTCCCGTTGGCTTTCTCCTTGTCCTGACGTCTGAAACTACGTCCATATAGAAAACGATCTGGAGGTCTACATTAACCACAAGTACAGGTAGAGTGTCAAGACATTTCTATGTTTGCTACAGCCTAATCTTGCTTCTTAGCTTCAATATACACCCGAGACCGTGCCTCATGAACGATCTTGAATAGTTTTCTGGGTCTTTCTAATTCTGAGATTGATAATCTAATTGCTCTTTTAGGTCGACCTGTCAACTAATGTCTTCAAGAAGGTGAAAAACACAACGGAGAGATATCAAAGAGCAAGAAACTCTATATTACATTGAATAAACAGGGAAGACGAAGGAACAGATTTGCTGACGCAAGCCAAGGGTGCGTCTTCAGGACAACAAGACATGGAGAAGACAGACGCCAGACTGTCAGCAGCGGCGGAGGAGTTTCAGGAACTGGACCTGATCTTTAAAAGTGGTTCTAATCTGGATGTTGTGGAGAAGGGATACGCGCAAAAGCTGGTCCATGCCGTCAGCTGTGATAATAAGGTCCTGAAATGCGAAGCTTTAAAAAGTCTGGGGGATTTTTACCTGCACAATGCGATGTTAAAGAAACAAAAGGCGAATAACTTCCACAGGGCATGTGCGCTGTACAGGGAAGTCTTGCGATATCTAAAAAGCAAAGAGGAGAGGCAGGTTCTACAACATCGTATCAGATATGCGGAGAAATGCACGAAGCTGACACATGACCAGGAGAGAACGAAACATGTGGCTAAGATTTCTGTGGCCGAGACACTTCAAGAAATGGAAGAGAAAACCAAGATGAAGGGAAGCGATGTGATGCCCTTGATTGAAGGTTATACAAAGTTCTTTGTGAAAGCGATCGTCGATAGAAATAATCGTCTCAAAATAGAATCTTTGAAGAGCCTTGGAGATCTGTACCTAGAGAAGGGAAGGGTTGGTAAGGACAAGGCAGCATTCACCACATCAGCTGGCCTGTACCGAGCGGCGCTGGACCGCTGTGAAGATTCAGACGGCAGAGAAACACTGAAGCACCGCATCAAGTACGCAGAGAAGGTCAAGGAAAAAGTAAAGAAGGTAGGGTGGCAAACCTGAGATTTACATGTTTCAATTCTGAAATGGAAATAATCTAGTCTGGTTTGAAACGTTTTGTGTTAGGTCTCATGTCCGCGGCGGTATTTGTGCGAAAAGAAATTAAGGTCGACTTTAGATATAAATATGTATATACAGAATCAATGTTGGGAATCTATAACTAAAGGCAGCTATCGTTTACTATAGTGTTAAATGTCGGGAGGTTAAAGCGGCCTTTTGAATAGGAAAGGAACATTGCATAGATAAACTCTAGCTTTCAACCGCACTTTCCTCTTACTGAAAAATCTACAGGAAACTGGACACCCTGGGAACGAGATCATTGCTGATGACACCTGGGTCACGTGTCCTCAGACTGAACGTCAAACAACCCGTGAAACACGGGAGGACACCGACAGGTTTGTCACATACTTACTTATAACACTGATATGACAAGTTTCAAAATGTCTTGTTTATTATCTGAAATATAGATTCGTTATAAGGGTATAGTTGTAAATATATATCATTCTTTCCTTTATGCAGTACATACCAAGAACAGCTGCAGGAGGGCTGCAGGGCCCTGCAGACAGGGGGCCTGGACACGGCAGAACAGCTGCAGGAGGGCTGCAGGGCCCTGCAGACAGGGGACCTGGACACGGCAGACCAGCTGCAGGAGGGCTGCAGGGCCCTGCAGACAGGGGACCTGGACACGGCGGAACAGCTGCAGGAGGGCTGCAGGGCCCTGCAGACAGGGGACCTGGACACGGCAGAACAGCTGCAGGAGGGCTGCAGGGCGCTGCAGACAGGGGACCTGGACACGGCAGAGGAACACTTTGCAGCTGCTCTTAAGGCCGTCCATGCAGAAGGTAGGGATATCTGATAACAAGACTATAAAGCAGCAGGGTTAACGTACGCACGCTGACGTGTGAGAACAGATTGGACCTTGTGCCGATCCATATGAGCTTTAGAAATTTAATGTGCAGAAAAAAATGCTATATTTGTGACCTGTAATTTCCCCATGCAGGACAGAACGCTAAAGAGGCAAAGCCCCTGTACAAGTTGAGCGAGCTCTACCTTAAGAGAGGAATCCAGTCAAGAGACGGGGGAGATTTCACCAAGGCTGCAGCACTCTGTAATGCAGCACTCGTAAGAGCAAGGGTGAATGACAGAGAGGGCATCAAACAAACAATCAAGGAAATAACGTGCTCATTTATTAAACACACGCTTCGCATCAAAGAAACGATGGACATCGGGGACCCAGAGAAACACAAGTTAATGTTGAAAGAAGGTCGAGATCACGTAGAAAGAGAAATCAAAAGAATCGAACAGCAGGTAGATCCTTACAGCCTTGATGATGAAGACCCGAAGATAAGAGAAGTGGAGAAGAAGAGAGCGGAAGCAATCAAAGCATTGTGTGAGACAATTGTTGAACAGCGAAGTAATTTCATAGCCGGCCTTGTGGATGAATGTATGGAGGTAATGGGCCCCCCTCCCTGCAAGTACGCCATGATAGGTCTGGGTTCCCAAGCCACGGGGCTGGTAACTCCGTACTCTGATCTGGAATTCGCCATTTTGGTGGAGGAGGAAACAGAAAATAATGTCAGGTATTTCCGCAACCTCACTCACTTTCTGCATCTCAAAGTCATCAATCTAGGAGAAACCATTCTACCGGCCATGGCGATTAAGTCGCTCAACGATTTCTCCTCAGACGACCCACTGGACAGCTGGTTCTACGACTCTGTCACACCGCGTGGGTTTGCGTTTGATGGAGCCATGCCGCATGCATGTAAGACTCCGCTGGGCAGGGGGGAAACTTGCGGACTTATCCACACACCAACCGAGATGACCAAAGTCCTGACAAACGACCTTACATTCCATTTGAAGAAAGGCTACCATCTCGCCAGTATACTGGGGAATGTTTGTTTGATCACAGGAGAACAGGACTTGGTCGATGCGTATTCCGATTTGTGGACTGAGCTGCTGCAACGTACGAAAGGGGCACTTCATTTCCTACAGGCAATCACTGCGCTGAGCGAAAATTCAGAAATGCTTACGGTCCCGACAATCACTCCCAGTTTAATGAATGTGAAAGGAGAAATCTATCGGTTTTCAACGCTTGCAGTGTCTTGTTGGGCCCTTTTATACAACATACAACCGACCACAATCTGGGAGACAATTCAGAAGATGCACAAGAGCGGAGTCATCAACAGTGAGAACGCGCATCACCTGATGGTGCTGGTCAGCATCTCAGCAGAACTGAGGCTGCGGACATACATGAACAACCGTGGGCAGGTGGAGAACATGTCAGCCTTATCGTCAATATCGACAGACACAGATATTGAAGAGACATTGAAAAAGGTGTTTTACCTCTCCAATTCGAAAGAGCTAATGAGATACTACAATACGGCAATACCATTAAAGATATTCATCTCACACCTTGCTATGAATGAGCCAATGGAAACTTTAATTCTATTTGACAATGGTTTAGCAGTACAAGCACAGGTATACAACGGTTTGTGTGATTATAAGAAATTAAAGACATGCATAGAACTAGCGCTACAAGAAGCGCTGCATAAATATGGAAAGGACACGGCGCATCCTGACATTGCTACGTCTCTTTGCAATTTGGGTGTCAACTGGGGTGGGCTTGGTGACGACAGAAAAGCAATTACCTATTTTGATCAGTCTCTGCAGATGAGGTTGCGGATCCATGGTGAGAAAACTGCACATACTGACATTGCCGAGTTATTAAACAACTTGGGTACCTCATGGATCAACCTCGGTGATCACAGTAAGGCCGTTGGCTATTATGAGCAGTCACTACAGATGTTCAGGAGTATCTATGGTGAGGACACTGAGCATCCTGACATCGCCACGACACTTCACAACTTGGGTGCCGCCTGCGGTCACATTGGGGATCACAGAAAGGCCGTCAGCTATAGTGAGCAGTCACTACAGATGAAGCGGAGTATGTATGGTGAGAACACTCCACATCCTGACATCGCCAGATCACTCAGCAACTTGGGTGCCGACTGCAGTCACATTGGGGATCACAGAAAGGCCGTCATCTATAGTGAGCAGTCAATACATATGAGTCGGAGTATCTATGGCGAGAACACCGCACATCCTGACATCGCCAGGTCACTCAGCAACATGGGTGCCGCCTGTGGTGGCCTTGGCGATCACAGGAAGGCCATCAGCTATCATGAACAGTCATTACTGATGAGGCGGACTATCCATGGTGAGGGCACCGCTCATCCTGACATCGCCAAGTCACTTTTAAACTTGGGTAGCGCCTGGAGTGAACTTGGTGATCACAGAAAGGCCGTCAGCTATAGCGAGCAGTCACTAAAGATGTGGCTGAGCGTCTATGGAAAGGGCACCGCACATCCTGACATCGCCAATACACTCAACATTTTGGGTGTCGCCTGTAGTAGCCTCGGTGATCACAGAAAGGCCGTCAGCTATCATGAACAATTACTGCAGATGAGGCGGAGTATTTATGGTGAGAACACTGCACATCCTGACATCGCCGAGTCTCTTTCAAACTTGGGTCACGCCTGGAGGAAACTCGGTGATCAAAGAAAGGCCGTCAGCTATCATGAACAGGAACTGCAGATGCACCGGAGAATACATGGTGAGAACACTGCACATCCAGACGTCGCCAACTCACTCAACATCTTGTGTGTCGCCTGGAGTGACCTTGGTGATTACAGAAAGGCCATCAGCTATCTTGAACAGTCACTACAGATGAGGCGGGATGTCCATGGTGAGACCACTGCACAGCAGGACATCGCCGATACACTTAACAACTTGGGTGTCGCCTGGAGAAACCTTGGTGACCACAGAAAGGCCGTCAGCTATTACGAGCAGTCACTGAAAATGAGGTGGAGTATCCATGGTAAGGACACTGCACATACTGACATAGCCGCAACACTCTACAATTTGGGTACCAACTGGTTGAAACTCGGTGAACACAAAAAGGCCATCAGCTATCATGAACAGGCACTACAGATGTACCAGAGTATCCACGGTGAGGCCACCGCACATCCTGACATAGCCGACTCACTCAACGGCTTGGGTATCGCCTTGAGTATCGTTGGTGATCCAGTTAAGGCCGTCAGTTATCATGAACAGGCAGTAAAGATGAGGCGGAAAATCCATGGTGAGGACAATGCACATCCTGACATCGCCAAGTCAGTCGACAACTTAGGCGTCTCCTGGAATGACATTGGCGATCACAGAAAGGCCGTCAGCTACCATGAACAGGCACTACAGATGAGGCGGGAAATCCATGGTGAGAACACTGCACATCTTGACATCGCCAAGTCACTCAGCAACTTGGGTACCGCCTGGAGCAACCTTGGTGATCACAGAAAGGCCGCCAGCTATTTTAAAAAGTCACTACAGATGATGCGGAGTACCTATGGTGGGAACGCCCCACATTCTGACATTGATCAGTATCTAAACAACCTGGGTATTGCCTGCAGTCATGAGCTTGGTGATCATAGACGTGCTGTCAGCTATTTTGAGCAGTCTCTACAGATGGGGCGGAGTATTCATGGTGAGGACACTCCACATTCTATCACTGCAGATTCACTTTACAACTTGGGTGTCGCCTGGGGGAAGCTTGGCGATTACAGAAAGGCCATCAGCTATCATGAACAGGCACTGCAGATGTGGCTGAGTATCCATGGTGAGGGCACCGCACATACTGACATTGCCAAGTCACTTAACAACTTAGGTACAGCCTGGGATAGTCTGGGTGACCACAGAAAGGCCGTCAGCTATCATGAGAAGGCATTACGAATGAGGCGAAGTATCCATGGTGACACTTCACATCCTGACATCGCCAAATCACTCGACAACTTGGGTATCGCCTTGAGTATCGTTGGTGATCCAGGTAAGGCCGTCAGCTATCTTGAACAGGCACTACAGATGAGGCGGGATGTCCATGGTGAGGACAACGCACATACTGACATCGCCAAGTCACTTAACAACTTAGGTATAGCCTGGGATAGTCTGGGTGACCACAGAAAGGCCATCAGCTATCATGAACAGTCACTACAGATGTGGCTGAGTATCCATGGTGAGGACACTCCACATTCTATCACTGCAGTTTCACTATACAACTTGGGTGTCGCCTGTGGGAAGCTTGGTGATCACAGAAAGGCCGCCAGCTATCATGAACAGGCACTGCAGATGAGGCAGAGTATCCACGGTGAAAACACCGCACATCCTGACATCGCCGAGTCTCTTGAACAATTGTGCCACGCCTGGAGGAGCCTTGGCGATGACGAACAGGCCGGGAACTATTTCAGACATTACGCAAATATGAACTTCAAGCTGATGATGACCAAGGTTTCCCAAGGGACGGTGGAAACACCAGAGGAATGTTGCGTCTGCTAATAACTTATGCAACATGTTGATGACCGTGGCACTCTAGTTTCTTCTGCTCGATAATCTTCCTGCTTATTGTCAACACTTAGTTTTCGCAGTGTAACAGGGACTATCATGCAGCAGTGATAGCACCACACCAACTGCTTAGCCTATGGGGTCGCGACCTTTTAGCCTAGTGGTTAGAGTGCGTGAGGTTATGATCCGGATCCGGAGCTCGAACCCCGGGGCAGGCAGTTTATGTTACTCCCTTTCGGTGTTTCAGCAGACACAATGACGAGCCTTGTTACCTAAACTCACAAAACTTAAAGCGCTGACTCACCTTGAACGTCTGTATCTGTATCTATATACGGCCTGTATAACCGCCCTTCGGCGTAACACACCAGTTGACACGAAGTCAGCGAGAGGAACGTCTGGATTTCCAATATGGCGCCAGGAATGACAAGTGATGCATTGTGGGAAAGTGAACTTTGAACTCTTGGGGATGAAAATTCAAATACAAGAAAATAATAAAATGGTACATAATTTCTGAAAATCGATTCTTTGACTACTGAAAGACACCATGATTTTAGTGCTTTTAAAAACGTCTTTCTTATTTGGAAGACACCTTAAGCTTGGCACGTGACAGAAACATGTTAAAGATATAAAGAAACTGGAAACTTTCTAGAAGATCAGGCAAGATTAGGCGGTGATTTTAAGTTTAGGCTATTAACCGCCTTTCTAACTGCTACAGTGGTGGCGTTTTCTACTACTCATCAGTGAAGAAACTACAAGGACAAGGGCCCTTTTTGTAGGACCAGTATGTCTGAGATTCACCAACTAGAACTATTGCTTCTCCTATACCTTTAGCCGGGCTTACGGATAGATTAACATAAAGGGTAGTTACTTTATTTGCTTCTATATATAATGTTGATAGAAGAAATTAACGTTTTTGTATAATGTATCAATAAAGGATCGTTGCTGGATCAAACTGTGTCAGACATTCCGGTACGATCGTAAGGTAAAGGCCTTCGTACTTAAACATACGTAATGCCTTCGGAAATTCTGTCCCTGGTGCAGTGAAGACAAAAGAATAAAGCACCCATGCCTCAACATAAAGCAATAAAAGATCGCTGATTCAGAGCCCTTGGGCCACACAACTTTATGCAATCGGCACTACAGCAGGAGGCTAGTCCACTGGGAGTAGGGGTAAAATTGTATACATTATAATGATATATGTATAGGATATCTTTATACAGACGCTCATCTTTGCAGGTATATAAGATGAAATTCTCTAAACTCTCGCTTCAAAGCTGAATTGTTATAAGTGTAAAAGATTTGGTTTCAACACTCCGTCGTGTGATGAAGAGTGACGTAGGCGGGTCCGTGTGTCCCCAGGGTCCCGGATGTTGTGATTTCCGTGTCCGAATGCGGCGAAGGGTTGTCGCAAACTGGCCGCAACACGTGGCGACTGTGACATGTGGCCCATCATCCATCACGTTCACGTTGCGAACACGTGACCTGTCACTCCTCACACGTGACACACGCGTGACGCATCGGTCATTCTGACAGGAACCATCCCATGCGGTGGGGTGATATGATGTCATCTCGCTATTTTGGGTACAGAATGACCGGTCATTACTCATATTGGACCATCAAAGGGACATTTTTATTCATATCAATACAATATCTATCATCAGCACGTAGTGACGGCAGACTTCTCTAAAATGATCTAAAATCGCCACATCACAAAATGTAGATCAACATTACAATATGCCAACCGCAACAGAGCCATAACACAGCCTTCCCTCCTTATTTTCAGCAGAATAAACACACACGTTTTGTATTCATAAGCAAGATAGCATGATCCTATTGTTTCGGTGCAAATAAATGCATTTGCCACTAACCTAGTTTTGATTTTATCTCATTTCTATTTTGTCCTGAAATTTGGTATCTACTTTTCGACCTCCACCTACTGAGTCAAGATGGGGACCTGCAGTACCCTACCAGGTCGGCAGAGGCGCTGTTGCACAGCATCACGCCTGGGTTTGCCTGTTGTGTCATTCGAGGTACATTTCTGTCGGGACTTTTATGTTGATAGAGATACGTGTCTTTATACATTCAAAGTGTTCAGTATCCTAATATAGCTTGGGTTTTGTTGAATCAACGGCGCTTACAGATTTTTGGTGAATCTATGGGCTGATTATAATTAACTGGACAGGGGAACTTCAATGATCGTACTGGGAAAAAGAGGGCGTGAAATGGTGAAAATTGCAAGTCATTCAAGGAAAGACATGAAAGTGCCCCAATGGTTTGTTTTACGTCACTAAATTTCACAATCGCTTTGTGTATACAGCTTGACATCGATAGCCGAAAACATTTTAAACGTCGAGATTTCTCATCGAACACCAGATCCTACTAAATCATTCTAAAGCGGTTTAAAGTTCAATTTCAAACACACAAAGAAGATGTGACCCAATTCTGTTATTGGAAAGTACAGTTTAGCCTGGCAACCTACTTTTGCCGCATTTCTTCTGTCCTCTTATTATTTTATTCAAAGATAACAGAGACAAATGCAACTTATTTTGCCAACGCCACTTAGCAAACATATAAACTTATTGATATATCGTTAGGTCTATATACATACATATATATTTATATTTTTTTGCGGAGAGGACAGAAGAAACGCGACAGCTATAGTAAGTTTGAATACCTAATTACAGTGTAAACCTGCTTCCAAAGCAAGGTGAATTCGACACAGACGAACCTTTAAGCCACATATATCAGTGATTGATAATTTTTCTCCTCATATTTTCCTAATATAGCCTCTACAACCTGTTGCTTCCCATGGTCCTTTGTCCCCACATCATGACGTCACCAGTTTTCCGTTTATCCATTCATGAATGACGTCAAAACATCAGAGCGCGGTGCACGCTCATGCCCATATAAGGGCAGAGCGCGCGCCCGTTTATCAGAGGTGGTTATGCCGCATAATGACTTCTGGTGCCAATTATAAACCCGCAGGATGACACATCGCGAGCACACGTGGCGGGGAAAGTGGCCACAAGAGACACGTATGATTATCATGAACGATAAATATGGATCTTATTTCAGTGTTTTTTAAATTTCTCTGGAACGAAATGTGACTGAAAATGAATGTCATGGATTACTCAAAATAAAGTGATAAACGCTCAGTTATTCATTCACCTTTCGTTCCATTTGCTCAAAGGAATTTGATCTGCTTCATCCTGTAGATTTAATAATGTTTTACGAGAAAACAACCATTGCAGTGTACAGATAGGTGAATACACTGGACTAGGCCGTATTGATACATCTTGTAATCGTCTATCTTTATGTATCAAAAGTTGTAGAAGACCTTACGAAAGCACCTGTACTTTCGTTGTGTCAATCAATTTCTTCGTACTTTAAAGGACTTTGAAATTTGACATGCAAGTGGTTGTTCGTGAAGCCAGAAGGAAAAATGGCAAAAAGAAATAAACAGTTAACGTTAAATGGTAGCTGTCATATTTGCGCCCCTGGATGAGCGGCATTGGTACATCACGAAGTGGTGATAAGAAACCTCCGGGCGGTGTTCTAATATCGACAAGGATCGAGCAGGATCGCTCTCAGGTCCTCTAAGCCGTCCCGGCCGTGAAGACGCAGCTGCTTCCATCTTATGACCGTCTGAAGTTTGCGGGAGTGCGTCAAGACTGTCCCCCACCGGAGGTCATGACGTCATCAGATAATCTCTCCCTAGGACTGAGGTTTTGTCCAGTAGAGCAGCCGCCATTGTTCGCGCTGTCACTAAGAAATACTGGAGAAAGTCGCGCGTTTTACATCCCAATTACCCTACTTTCGCTGCCTCTCTTTCTTTCCCGGTTACTTTTCAGATTTCTTTTCTCCTGCCTTCATTCGCTCTTTGGTCTTTCATGTCATTCTTTCCGTCTTTCACTCTCTTCTCTCTTTCTTTCTTTTCATCCTTCTTTCGAATTCTGTCTGTCCTTCTTTCTCCTGCCCAAATCCCTTCTTTTCCTTTTCTTTTATCTTTCCCTTTCTTTTTTCTTTCTTTCTTTTTCTTTCTTTCTTTCTTTCTTTCCTTTATAATCCTTTGCGCTTTCTGTCCATTTATCCTTGGGATGTTTCTGCTAAAAAAAGCCGTCCAGCTACTTACATATATCCTAACCTCCTTTGCAGGCCCTCTGGGCGGCGCCGGCGTTTATTTTGGCTGATTCGCGATTTTCAACATATCGTGGCCAGGTTCCATTGCTGGAGAACTCGTCTTGCCGCCCTTCTACGGGCAAAAGAGGCTACATGATTTCCCCCTCCCGGGCGGCGTGTTGGCGGCATGACCTCACGGTTCCGGTATTTCTAATCAGGCAAAACGGTTTCCCGGCCCCCGGGCGGGTTACGGTATCTTCAGGGCGATTGGAAAACGGTGAAACAATCATCTTCAAGCGGATAT
This sequence comes from Branchiostoma lanceolatum, assembly GCF_035083965.1. Taxonomy (NCBI): domain Eukaryota; kingdom Metazoa; phylum Chordata; class Leptocardii; order Amphioxiformes; family Branchiostomatidae; genus Branchiostoma; species Branchiostoma lanceolatum. The sequence continues at coordinate 16,569,428 of NC_089737.1, read as the reverse complement.
TTGGTGGTATATTGTTACAATTGTCTTGATACTTTATAAAGCTTATTCATTCATGTTGCCAACATATTTGAAAAAAAAAACATTTGAAAAAAAAAAAAAAACAGTAGCATTCTTTTCTCCAACATATTATCATCGTGTATAATGTGACGCATTGTGTATACCATTGTAAAATCGGTGCCATTCAAGCAGGTCTTTTTTCACAGTTGTTTCTGGGGCTGATTTATTGGAATAGATATGAAGGATGAATAACGCTCATGTTTCAGTCGTAAACCCCACGGCAGTCGTTGGTCTCGGGTTTACGGATCAGAAACGGTTTCCTAATTGTTCCAGCTTTTATTCATTCCCCATTTAATGGTCCAGCGTAATGGTGATGGTAACATATCGATGACGTAATCTGTGAAATATGGCAATATTATATGGCGGGCGGCTACTGCGGTTGAGACTATTTAATTAGTCTGGCAACCCGGCCAAAACAGCGGCTTAATGAATATCTATCTCTACAGATTACAGGCTAGTTTACAGCAGCTGCTGTTAGCCCTGGCAGTCGTTGGTCTCGCTGTTACGGTTTCCTGATTGTTCTCGTTTAGTGGTCCGCCATTATAGTGATGGTAACACCCCAGTGACGTCATCTGTGAAATATGGCAATATTAAATGGCAACTGGAGACCTTTTTTTTTCCTTTTCGTTTAGAGTTTTCATAAGTTGGTTAACTTTATTTGAATATTAAGAAGAACAACAAAATTCTGTCCGGTATGTACTGACTTTACCCTGTCACATCACCCTCGTTAAACGAGGGTGTGTCACATTTAAACCGCGACTACCTACCACTTTCATCTACTCGGAGATCCTACCATGTACTGAATTTACCCGCTACTAGTATGTCCCTTCCTACATCTGCTTGGAGACCGTTCACTGCCCGTGCCGTACCGCTATATTTAAAGAGCGGCTATTTCCCCTTTACATCTGCTTGGAGACATCCGACTGCCCGCAAACTACTGACTTCACCTCGCCATATTCAAACCGCGGCTATGCCCGCTTACTTATTCATTGTCAAATGCCCCCTTACATCTGCTTGGAGATCCCGTGCATTGACCTTCGTGTACTGACTTCACCCCGCCATATTTAAACCGCGGCTATGCCCCTTACATCTGCTTGGAGTTCTCGTTCACCGACATAACCCCTATATTTTTACCGCGGCTATTTCTGTCCGCGTCGGTAAAGATACCCGCCGGCCGCGCTGAGACAACATCGTCACTCCGGCAGCATCAAAGCGCCGCCGCCGCATAGCCTCGTCATGGCATCATGGCTGGGGAGAAGAGGTAGCCTCTATCAGGCCCCATGGACTCATCATGGCTTCGTGTTATCATGGCCGGGTACCGGGTAGAAGGCGTAGTCTCTGGCAGGCTCCGTAGGTTGATGGAAAATAATTCTTTTAGTGCAAATTGGCAACGTGTTTTCTGTCTATTCGGCCATTTTTTCACTATTTTCCAGCGACCTATGGCATTTATCATACTGAGTAAATTTCATTCATTCTTTAAGTACTGTTGTTCGTATCTTAAGTAAGGTCATTCCATTTGAATTCGGAACGTCATTTTTCATATTTCTGATATGAAAACCAAAATTCGAGTGTTTTGCAAACCTAGTCAACCGGTGATAGACACAAAATCGATTTTAAAATGTGATAGAAATATTTGGGTGTGTTCCCAGTACACCCCCCTATATAAAATGCACGGTCCCCAATAACCCCGCTGTGTTTCCAGCACCCCTCCCTACATAAAACGCACGGTCCCTGATGACCAGCTGTACATGAATGATGTCATCGCCGTGTTATTTTTTCCGGGAAGTTTCGGCAGCGGCGCGCTGGTTTTGGTGCGAGGGGAGACTATATCAGTCCCTCGGCGGGTCCACAGATACCATCTCTGCGGTAAAAACGTTTGGGTATATCTCTGAGTCTGAGGCTCAAAGCAGACGGCGGGAGATAAGAATAACGGTTCAGTTAAATATGGAGGGGAAATCATCGGAACTGTCATAGTGCTAAAAGCCATAATGAAGTAAATATAGTATTTGTCATGACAGAGACAATTACAATATAATGTTAATGTTAGAATGTGAGGTTAAAGGGAAGAGAGCTACATAACGTGTAGTTTATTTAAAACCTTTGCTGTGCATTCAGAAAAAAGGGGTTTTCAACAAGGCGCCCTTAATCAAGATGTGTAAAATACTAGTACACAGTAAAAGGTAGCCTCTACCAGGCCCCGCGGATGGCTGGAAAAATAGTAGAAATTGGCCAAATAGAGTGAATAGTATGCTAAGGGAGTCGGCTACGGAGAAACTGTAATTTCTATAGCGGACTAACTTCTCTGGCATGTTACCCGTCTATTTGGCCAATTTCTACTATTTTTCCAGCGACCTGCGGAGCCTGGTAGAGGCTAGGTAAAATGAGTGCTGAGTCATCTGTGCGGTGTTCTATCCCCGACCTTGTGCCGGCAACAGGACAGAGCTAATTAGATAATTACATCAGTGGGGAACATTAAACCGACCCGCCATGGACAGCCTCAAGGCCACACGGAACTTTCTGTGGAAATAGAAAACTGAACGTTTTGGCTTTCTGTTTGATACTTCAAGGCATACGGATAGAACTGTTAAGACAATACAGGTGTGCAGGTGCAATACAGTACAGGCATCCACACTATATATCGCCAACAGGAACGCACAATGCAACCGACTGATAGAACTGGTAAATACAAGCAATCTTATCATGAAAGTTTATGATAACTTTATTGCACAACATGTAACATATTGATGATACCCATGTTTGTAGCGTTATAGAGGCAGGCCCAGACGACGACGGAAAGAACATGAAGAATATCGTCCGAGAACACAACATGACTGCAATCTAGGCCACCCAAATCCGAGGCTACAGCCAGGGGAAAAACTTAATTTCTACGCGGCACCACAAGTGAAAGCGAACGGAAAAAGTATTTACGCAATGTTAGATGTGAAAAATCATACGTTTATTGCAGATTCTTGCCCTTAGGCTAACTGTCTTGTCTTTGACAGTCCAGTGTCGTGAGACTAAATGTGCGCCTCTGGAGACTCCGAGTAGATCTTTTGTGACTTCACGGGAAAAGGGCAGACAGACAATGTAGAACATGTATGTCCCTCGGCTGCTGTAGCTAGTGTAGAGTATGGCAATATTCAAGCAGAAACGTCGGAGTCCCCCCCAGACATGACACATCCCGGGTGAGTCCGGCGCGGGACGCTCTCGGCGCCTCCAGCAAAAACTTAATCAAATCAGCCGCGCCGATGACTAACTCGCCACCGATGCTATCGAACACAAACGGCTGCATTTTCCCGATTTCCCCGCTAATTCGGGCGGCAGAGTAAGCTTGGGATGGTGCAGGGGATCAGACTTTAGTCAAGAGGGTGGCTGGGTTTGTCCTGCATCATCATAATCATCATCATCATGGACTAATGTGCTACACATTTTAGCTATAGTCAGTGAATAATTGTATAGAAAAGCGTCGCCATTTCAAACGACGAGCACACAGGGCGCAGTATGAGATGCATACCACGAAGACAGACAGACAGACACACATACACACACACACACACGCGTACATACTCACAAACACACACACACACAGACATACGCACACACGTAAAGAGAAACAGAGAACAATATGTTTTTGAGTATAAGGTTTGAAAGTATTTGATACGAATAATTTGGAACAACAGCTGGTGCGGTAGTCTGTTGCCATGGCCACAGGGTTCTAGTAACCATGGTACCGATTAAGAGACCGCTTTAGTCTGCCAGCATTGTACCGTCGCCATGGCGACAGACTGCGACGAGTCTTAGACAGCTACAAAAGGCAACAATTGTGGCAACCTGACTAATATCGGAGATTAGCTTTGTAGCAGACCGGTGTGAATAACACGCGCTGCCGGCCGCACACCTGTCGCGTATGACGTCAGCATAGTTCTCACCTGACGTACACGTCACGCCGGGAGCCGTACCTGTCCGTGACGTCACGCAGGTGAGCCGTGTCGTCAGGCACACCTGTCCGTGACCGTCAGGGCGGCGGTACAAAGGCGGGATGAGTCACAAAGGTGCGCCGCCAGGTACGCGTAGTGGGCCGGGGGTCTGGAGCGGGTCGTCTCCAATCGGCAAGTTGCGGAAACTAGAGCTATCCTGGAACAGATAAACAAATTAAAGAAACAAGGAATAAAGTTTGTATGGTTTATCAGTTACTCAGCTGATGGGACTACACCTAAGATTTATAAATGAATAGATAGATGAATATAATGATGATGATGGCTGTTTCTGCGCTTCCGAAGATCACTGGGAAGGTTGTTGAATATAGGCTATAGAAGATCTGCCGTCTTCTTATCTCAGCGACTCGTGAAGTTCTGTTGTTGTTGTTGTCACGTGTGTAAACCCGGGGCATGTCTGGGTGCCGAGAAGTGAGCGGGGATTTGCTTTGTTTTCCTCAGAAAACAGGTTTAACGCGCAGCGGACCATGTGAACAGCGCTGGAGGGGTCGGTCTGCGCGCACCGCGGAGAGGGAAGCCCCTGTCACACTTGTGCGTATATACAAGTCCGCATGAGTTGCGTGTTAACATGTTTTGGGTTTAGGTTAAGTTTGCAGCCGAATAAGTGATTTCTTAGGTTCGATCACCAGGCTGCACAACAGTGGGTCAAAGTAGAAACAACATTTCCCCCGCAAACCTTACTTAAAAGAAAAGAATGTTAATGCGCAACTCACACGCACTGGAATATAGGCACAAGTGTGACAGGGCCCTAAAGCTGTGACGGTGTCGGTGCGGCTGTAGTCCTGTAGCGTTACTGACATGAAAGCGGTTTTTGCAGTAAGAAACGTGTGGCTAACCCCGCCGCAGGAGTCTCCGTTTTCGGCAAGTTTGTGTCCAAAATCGGCAGAAAGCTTTTCTCCTGTTTTACTTCCTCCCTTTGAAGTCTCTGCTGTGTGTTTTTTTGTGGTTCTATCAGGCAAGTCAGAAACGACATTACACTGAACCTTATACAAACCTTAGTTAGCCTCGGGCTAGCTGCAATTTTCAGTCAGATACAATCCGCCGTGTAGAACACCTAGTCTTCACTAGACTTGCAAAGGTGGGTTTGTTTGTTTACTTGTTTGTACATGTATTGCATACCCGGTAAACCGCCCCGTGTCGTAACACACCAGGTTTGTACTGAACAGTACAAGCTGTATATCCGGACAGATTTATTTGATCCACTCATACCGGGAAGGACCCCTACTAGTATACTCTTTTCATTCAGCAACCCAAGCCAGGAGTCTACGGGTCCGACACGAACATCAAGACGAGAGTGTCGTTAGACCATCACTTTCTCTTGAATGAAAGTCGGTATTTTCCAATGCGAAGGTTTGTGGACCAAAACGAAAACTGTTTTCACCTGACCTGATGAAAGACGAGAAAGGGGATTTTTGATCCCCCAACATCCCGCCTGTAGATCAGACCATACCTAATATCCCCTGTTCTAGCGGACGTCCGTTATCAAATTAGTCTGGAACAGCGGAACATGTCTCCGCGCAGGGCTAGAACTGATGCATATACAAACAACGCGGGAAGACAAAGGGAAAAATAATGGCAATAATGTCTGGGTAAACGTTCCCCCTGGGACCATGTAGAGGTGGTAAAATATAACCATATTGTTTAATTTTAATTCTTACTCTTTACTTTTATAAAACTTTATGAACAAATATACAAGCAAAGCAGCGTGTTGTATACGTACATTTTGTTTTGTCCCTTAGAATTTCCGATCGCGTGGAAGAAGTTGTAGAAACCGGCCCAAATATGGTGTATAATTGGACATGATACTTCTGAATCTGTATCTATTTAGCCGGTATAACTTCCACTCGGCGTAACACACCAGCTTCGCAGGCACGCGGCGTGGCAGCAACTGGTTCGATATTACACCGAACGACCAATATTTGATCTCCTAGCAAAGCTCAGTCCCTACCAATGGTACGTCCTGGTTTGGCCGAGTTCCGGCTACCCTCCTGTGCAAACCTTCTCATCGGATAGCTGGCGCGGGTTTCTATGGATTTTGGGGCTCGATTAGTCAATAGCACAGTTTTCCGATCGCTTGCGTATTCCTGTTAGTCTCTACCAGACTGAATACGCCGGCTATAGGGAGAATTTGCCAAGAGATATTGGCAAGGGGGAACTGTTACCTCCCCTTGGACTAACTCTCCTGGCCAATTATTCCCTTTTTTTGCCGAATTCTACGATCCGTACCGCCGTAGGGAGGCCTGGTGGAGGCTATATTTCTATAAGCCAACATACACACTATGCTAGGTGTGAAATCAGCCCCGAATGCCGTATAAAAACGCCAGCCACCAGAAGGTTTAGGCGGGAGGCTATGATATTTTACAACAGTTTAATTTTTTCTCTAGCAGTACGTATTTTTCAGACGTTGATTGTCGAACGCAGACGGTCAAGTTCAGACAGACGACAAACAAACGTCTGCGCGCCTGACGTCACTGGAACGGTCTGGAAAGTCCCGCCGTTCTTTGTGTTTGCCGGTAACGATACCTGTAGCTCACCTGTGGTTACCTGTGACGCTCAGGTGCACTCTGACCGCCCACCTGTGCACGTGACTCACCTGTGCGTGACCTTGGGACAGGTGTGTTACGTAACTCCGCTAGTACCTGGCCGGGGGTTCGCGAACTTTCTACTAGAGTACGGACAAAATGGCGGGAATGAAAACGTCAAGAAATTTGTTTTTCATTGCAGAAGAAAAATCGGCAAAATAGTCATACCTGAAGTTTAGTATCCTATTCCGTATGGGCTGAAAAACAGCGAGAATTCTACAAATGCAGCACAAAATCTGTTAGAACAGTTACCCGGAAATATTGAGGAAACAAGTCTTATTGAATGTTTGTCGTTGAAAGTGGTCACTGGTGACGTTTAGTTTCCGTACGTGTATTTTCAATACTTCCTCCATCTGTGTTTCCCGGTTACGCATAAATAGGAAGTACGGAGCAACAGTCTAAACCACGTTCACGGCCAAAACCCGCAGTTCCGACCTTAAAAGTGTTGTTTCCGACTTTTTGGTCAATCGACCAGCAGTATTTTCATAACATTTCCTTCTTTTGTGGAACCACGCATGAGCTACAGAAAACCGACGCGCTTGTCCGCATAGGCTAGGACGAGTTTTGGTTTGCAAAATTAGCGATTTTATGGAAAAAGAAATAGCTTAGAAACATTATGTATTTCATGCAGCTCGTGTAGAGACCATTGTGCTGCGTCGGTAAATGTTTGCGTTGTGTGAAGTGTTTTTCTAGTTGCCCCAATATTTCCTTTTCATGGAAACCGCGCGCGAAGTTTGGTCAAACTTTCCCCACTCGGAAGTCGTGACGAAACCACAAGGCGGGCGGCGCTGATTGGTCCGGAGTGATGTCATGGTAACGGGCACGTCGGGCGCGCTGATTGGCCGGCCATGACGTGTGTTCTATATTTAGCCCGGTGATGTCATGCCTGCCCAGGTTTCGGCCTGCAGTGTTTTCTTTTTTCCTGCCTCCGTCCGGAGATTTCCCGTGCCCTGCCGGCCCTAAACCCGCCCGTACCCGCCGCCATGTCGTCCCAGCCGCCCGCAGCGTAGACTGCACAGTCCCCCCGGCCCCTACCCCGCCTCAGCGCCGCCTAACGCCCGTACGGGTCCGCTACCCTCGGCCCAACCCCCCTACTCCACCGGAGGGACCGCCAACCTCTCCAGGCAAGTACCACGCTAGATCCTCCTTCCTGTGATCCGGATCCAGATTAACGGGACCTACACACGCGTAGATCCCGCTGAGATCCCATTGAGATCCCGCTGCGGCCTGTGCTCGGACCGTGCAGGCCTGTGTTCCCTGTACCGTGTGTGTGAGAGAAGGTTTGTTGACTGTCGTCTGATCCTGACTCATCCTAACGTTACAGCCGAACACGCAACAACAGCGGACCGCTAAATACGGAAACTTACAAATTCCACCAGAACCAAGACATAAGGAACACGACAAGGAGTCTGGACTGCCAAAACAACGTCTTCAAGATTCCAGGATACCGACATCTTCCCAGGACAGGTGTGTAACATACAGGTGAGACATTAGATGCACAGGTGAGCCATCTTTACCTGGCTGATATTCATACCTGGGCAGGTTGTGCAATATCATCTGAGGAATACATAAGGGAAATTATCAAATAGTCAGAAATGCTTATTGGACAACTGGTATTTTCAAATGTGGATTGTATTTACAGATTTTCCAGTAATTTAAATGTTAAATAATAAGCAGGTGTTCTATTTATCTATAGGGGTCCAGGTTACCTGGTGCAAAGGTTTGATACCAGAATTTTTTCCTTTAAAGCTCTTGAATTTGTTCCTCTTTTTTCACAGCATCAGAATGTCACAATCAATTTTTTATTGAATAGGCACTCATGCATCATACTACTATATTATTATTATTATATCTGTATTTTTTTGACAATAATTGTATTTTTTTCACAATGGTTCGCCTCAACCCCCCACCATGAAATTTCCACTCGTATCAGTTTGAACATTTAAATGTTACGTCAGAATCTCTCAGATCGGTCCCTTTAAATCACAAAAGGATTTCATCATCCGCCAAAAATAGTTCTAATGTCACAAACTAAAACTCTCGACTCCTTTGTGAAATGTCTTAACTAGAAAATAAACAGTTCCTACAACAACAGGCCATAGTTTCTCTTTAAACTTTAAAGACCGCCAGAAAAGCACAGTTTTGTGAGAAACAGAAAGTTCTGGAGGTTTGACCCGGTGTAGCATTGACTTTGGACTTAAGAACGGACTTTGGTCCTGGCACCGTGTACCACATAATGATATTGACACCACAGGTGAGTACAACAAGCCTGTTCATCGTCAGGTGTTTCTAACAGGTAAGGAACAAAGGGAACCACTCAGGCCACAGTAAATTATCTAATCGGTTCTTAGACATCATATAACTATAAAGTAAAAATTAAGCGAGAGAAAAATTAAAACATTACGGTATACCAAAGCTCTTAAACTTCTAAGAGGAAAACATGAAAAATACTCAAAAATGTGTATCCATTCCCTGGTAGTATAGGTGTACTAAGGTGCAAACTTCCTTCTTGAGCTCTGAGTTACAAATTGTATTCCGTTTTCAAATTCAACATTGATATTGATACAACCCAAGAAAAAAGCAAAACCAAGGAAATAATATCTTGTGGCCATGCCCAAGACCCAAGTCTGTAACGTTGTCATTTTTTACTGAGCCTGGGACAATGTAAGGACAACGTGGCGAGAGGATGAATCAGCGAATCAGAAGCAGGTATGACACAACCCTGTATTGTGAGGTCAGCCATTATTGTGGGACAAAAGTCTGTTAGTCACCGGACAGAGCTGGACTGGTCAGACTGTAGACATCGTGGCACCGAGGAGACGTGGGGGAGGGGGGGTACTGAACCTGGACTTGGGGAAGTCATTGGGGTCTGCATGGGGGGGTCTTAACAATGCTTTATGCTCAATTCAGGAGAACGCCCTGCGTAAGGAAGGCAAATACGCAAAATTTGGTCGCCTTGCTACGAAGTACGTGACTAAGACAGCTTTCCCTACAAATTACGGGAAATAGAAATACTAGGCTGCCTACGCCTTATGGACAAGAGCATGCTGACCCTCAGTCATGTTTTCAAGATTAAAGCCACTTTCACTTTTAAAACAAATTGTGTACAGAAGACAGATTCCTTATTCAATAGCACTATTATTCTAGGAATAATGATAATAATAATAGTTTATTGCAAGTTCGTTGCCATTGGTTAATCGCAGCAAGTAACAAGAAAAAAAAATAAAAATAAAATGGAATGTAGAGCAGTATGGCATGTGTCTACTCTAGTCCAAATGCTGACTCTATATATAGCTTATTGGGTTTGACTTCATTTTCTGAAATGATAAACTGGAAGGACAAACTCTCGTTACATATACATGTAGGGGATGAGAGAAAAGAAACAGCACTAGCGGCACTTAATAAGTAATGCTCACCACAGGAAACAACACTGTTCTGTTGGCTAAACAGAAACTTTACCACTGAAAACTGTTTGCTTCATTTAGAGCTTTGTTTTGACAAGACAACTCTTTCTTTCAGAAGTGTACAGGTTTTCAACGTCTGTTTTAAAGACGGAGGAATATTGTGCTAGTACTAGTACATTGAAATTTTTATTTTGGACTAGAACAGTCAAACCTGTTAAAGTGACCACCTCTACAAACTACCTGGTCGTTCTGGGCGCTTTTTTGTAGTCCCTTAGATGATTATAACATTCCTCATTAACACAAGCATTACGAATCCCGCCTATAGCGACCACCTGTCCACATAGACCAGATTTTATCGGTCCCTTGAGTGGTCTTCTTGGGCAGGTTTGACTGTAGTTCAGCAGTAGCATGTTGTGAGGGGACACATAGTGTTGTGTTGGTAGGATGACATCAGCTGTTGTGGCCCAGACGGACGGAAAAGCTTCTCATGAATTTTAGATGAGCTCCAGACTGAACTGGAATAACGTTAGGTACCAGGTACACAAACACACCTGTAGAGTCTGTACCTGAGGTTAGGTACCAGGTACACCAACACACCTGTAGAGTCTGTACCTGAGGTAAGGTACCAGGTACACAAACACACCTGTAGAGCCTGTACCTGAGGTTAGGTACCAGGTACACAAACACACCTGTAGAGCCTGTACCTGAGGTTAGGTACCAGGTACACAAACACACCTGTAGAGCCAGTACCTGAGGTTAGGTACCAGGTACACAAACACACCTGTAGAGCCAGTACCTGAGGTTAGGTACCAGGTACACCAACACACCTGTAGAGTCAGTACCTGAGGTTAGGTACCAGGTACACCAACACACCTGTAGAGCCTGTACCTGAGGTTAGGTACCAGGTACACAAACACACCTGTAGAGCCTGTACCTGAGGTTAGGTACCAGGTACACAAACACACCTGTAGAGCCTGTACCTGAGGTTAGGTACCAGGTACACAAACACACCTGTAGAGCCTGTACCTGAGGTTAGGTACCAGGTACACAAACACACCTGTAGAGCCTGTGCCTGAGGTTAGGTACCAGGTGCACAAACACACCTGTAGAGCCTGTACCTGAGGTTAGGTACCAGGTACATATACACACCTGTAGAGCCTGTACCGGAGGTTAGGTACCAGGTGCACAAACACACCTGTAGAGCCTGTACCTGAGGTTAGGTACCAGGTACATATACACACCTGTAGAGCCTGTACCGGAGGTTAGGTACCAGGTGCACAAACACACCTGTAGAGCCTGTTGTGTCCAAAATCGGCAGAAAGCTTTTCTTCTGTTTTATTTCCTGCCTTTGAAAAATTTGTTTCTTTTATCTTTTCAGTTTACATTAGTTTTGAGGATTCTTGAGTAATAAATGCTAAAGCCCAAGGCTGGCACTTTCCTAGTATAAGATATGCTATTTGTTTCTGATATGTAATTGTATATGCCTCTGTAAAGAATACTTTTGCAGTGTAGCTTTTTAGTATCGTTTATTTATTACATTCTTGTTATTGATTGTGGCAATTGATTTTCAAGAAACAAAATAAAACAGCTTTTTTTCTTTTCCAGTGTCCTCCGAAGACTGCGACTGATGTATACAAGAGCCGCCGTAACTGTGGAAAGAAGGAGCGAAAGAAACGAGAGAAGGAAAGAGAACGTCAGAGGAAGAGAAAAGTTTGTATGTTGATATTCATGCTTAGGAAAAGGGCAAGTGCAATATTGTCAGGAATCAATGGAAGCCAACCAAAGAACAGTTTAGCCGCGTTGGACAGGAGAGGAACGATCGCGAGCTGATCGTACCGACGGTTTTCTATTCAAAGGAACGCGGAAAATCGATGAAAACCATGAAAGCGAAAACGTCGAGCATGCGGGAAGCGATGGCGGAACAGCTTCTGAAGTACCAGGTATGTTACTTCTGCTTCTTCTTTCCGTAATGTCCATCTGCCGAGAAATCGGCAATTACTGACATGTATCGGGTCAAATCGCACACCGGGGCGTGGGGTGTGGCTCTCCCCAAACACAGCACCTCCATTTAACGTCCTATTCGAGGGACGTCCCTAACCTAGGCTAGGCTAGGTACTCATTTTGTGCATTGGAAAAGTCATGTAAAGTGCCTTTTCCAAGGGCACAACATGGGATTTGAACCCTGGACCCCTGGAGCTGGGATTAGAATAGAATGGAGGAGCACCACCGTTCCATTCTTAAGAGGGCCTGCATGGGGGGGTCCCTAAAACGCTCTACGCTAAATTCGGAGGTCCGGCTACGTAATACGCTAAATTCAGAAAGCCTACCTACGCTCTACGCTGAATTCAGAAAAGCCTCCCTACGCTCTACGCTAAATTATGGAGTGGTCGGCAATGCTCTACGTAAAATTAAAACGGCCGATTACGCTCTACGTAAAAGGGGCATGCAGGCCCTCTCTTAAGGGAGATCCCTGCAGTGTTCCACTGTGAAATTTCAATAAAAACATCTTGAATCTCTCCCCTCCCAGGCCAACCTGCTGAACTGCGAGCGTCTGGCGGCCATGTTGCAGGGCGGCCTCCCGAAGACGCTGCTGATCGACAGCCGGTCGTTCCTGGAGTACAACACGTCGCACGTCCTCAACTCCGTCAACATCTGCTGCTCCAAACTCATGAAACGCAGACTGCAGCAGGACAAGGTCTCCATCAGAGAGGTTTGTTTGTTTGTTTGTTTGTTTGTTTGTTTGTTTGTTCCAAATAGCCGGTAAACTACCTTGTAACGTAACTTGTAGACAGTTTAGTTCTGAACTCAGTCAACATCTGCTGCTCAAAACTCATGAAGCGCCGACTACAGCAGGACAAGGTCTCCATCAGAGAGGTTTGTTTGTTTGTTTGTTTGTTTGTTTGTTTGTTTGTTTCAAATAGCCGGTAAACTACCTTGATGCGTAGTAGGTACAAGCTGTGTAACTTGTAGACAGTTTAGATCGCACGTCCTGAACTCTGTCAACATCTGCTGCTCCAAACTCATGAAACGCCAGCTGCAGCAGAACAAGGTCTCCATCAGAGAGGTTTGTTTGTTTGTTTGTTTGTTTGTTTGTTTGTTTGTTCCAAATAGCCGGTAAACTACCTTGTAACGTAACTTGTAGACAGTTTAGTTCTGAACTCCGTCAACATCTGCTGCTCCAAACTCATGAAGCGCCGGCTGCAACAGGACAAGGTCTCCATCAGAGAGGTTCGTTTGTTTGTTTGTTTTGCAAAACCTGTAAAACGCTTCGAGACGTAACACACAAGTTTGGATGTGGATTTAAATCCATAACCTTTAGAATTTAAGTCATCCATCCCTAACCACATACAAGACCAGCCTGCTGGTGATTCAAACCCAAAACCTTCAGATTCTAAGTCACCACCCTAACCATAGCCCGGCAAACTTCCTAGGGATTTGAACCTAGAGCCAGTAGATTCCACAGAACATGTGCCAGGTGGCTGTCAATCATATCTACTGTAACCACGGTAACCTCTCCCCAAAGGTGCTGCGGAACACGTGCCAGGTGGCGGCGGAGGAGAAGGATGAGGTGATTGTTTACGACCAGTGCACACAGGACCTGTCAATCATTCGTAACCATGGTAACCTCTCCCCCAGGTGCTGCGGAACACGTGCCAGGTGGCAGCTGAGGAGAAGGACGAGGTCATCGTGTACAACCAGTGCACACAGGACCTGTCAATCATTCGTACTGTAACCATGGTAACCTCTCCCCCCAGGTGTTGCGGAACACGTGCCAGGTGGCGGCTGAGGAGAAGGATGAGGTGATCGTTTACGACCAGTGCACACAGGACCTGTCAATCATTCGTAACCATGGTAACCTCTCCCCCCAGGTGCTGCGGAACACGTGCCAGGTGGCGGCTGAGGAGAAGGATGAGGTGATTGTTTACGACCAGTGCACACAGGACCTGTCAATCATTCGTAACCATGGTAACCTCTCCCCCCAGGTGCTGCGGAACACGTGCCAGGTGGCGGCTGAGGAGAAGGATGAGGTGATCGTGTACGACCAGTGCACACAGGACCTGGACGGGCTCTCCACAGAGAACTTCCTCTCCGTGCTGCTGGGAAAACTCTCGTCTGCCTACAAGAACGTCTCGCTGCTCACAGGTGGGTCAGCTGGTCGAGCTGTCAATCATTCATACTGTAGCTGTCAGTCAAATGTCTGTCCGTGCTGCTGGGGAAACTATCGTCAGCCTACAATAGAATCTCGCTAATCATAGGTGGGTCATTTGGTCTAGCTGTCAATCACCGGTACCCCTACTGTAGCTGTCAGTCATGGGGATTGACCTTGAGGGACTGATTGAACTTAAAGTATCAAGTTACCATTGTAAAACGTGTTCCTATGGAGGTGATATTGTTGTTCTAGCTGTCATATGATGGGGTGCTGCTGGGTTTGACCTTGAGGAACTGGTTATTCTTGGGGTTGACCTTGAAATATCTAGTCACTGTTAGGGATGACCTTGGAGGTTTGACACTTTGACAAAAGCCATGAATATGGTTGCTGTGGAAAGGTGATATGGTCTGTTCTAGCTTGTCAATTATTGAGTGACCCTAGAGATGACCTTGAAAAGTTGACCTTGACTGGGTCATATAGATGATGGAATCTGTTTGTACTTCTGTTTCAGTTAGGGAAGTAGAAATGCTTGTTCCACATACCTCATCTTTATGTTGGTATGGCGCGACTGCTTTCCTTTTCTTTATGACTAATATGAGGCACCAGTAATATTTCCTATGTCCGTGGTTTTCATAAATTGGTTCAAAATACTCTGCCTCTGATAGAGGGATTGAAACCTACATCTAACGTTTAGTTGATGAATATTTGGACCATTTAATCTGTCAGACCGAGCTGCACACTCTTCTGGCACCAGAACGTGTTACTAATGGAATTAGCAAACTTCTAATTGTGTAACAGTCTGAGGTCATGCGGGATGACATCACCCTTTTGTGTGCCACCTCATCACATGCTGTGCACAACAGGAGATGACATCACCACTTACACGGATCAGCTTACATCACATGACTTCTGGGATGATCTCATCCGTAGACTTTTTTTGTGCAGATTTTGTTGAAATTCGTAGAAATCAATGAGTGAGTTTTACAGTAAGTCAGCTGGCATAGTTGACAAGCCTGTGGTTTGGAGCAGTGACGTGAACAATGTAGCGACATGTTAGCTTGTGTGGTACAGGCAGTCAGTCTGGTTTGACACGGAACCTCGAGAAAAGATGGAAGATTTCATATTTACTTTTCTGTGTCACGTGAGAACTTGAATCAATTTGGCAGCTAGAGAGCTTGGTGCGAATAAAACATTTCTATGAGCCACAGAAAGAAAAGCTGCATGTACTTACAGAAGAGAACAGCTTTCAGTGTACTGGATAGCACTGGATGGATATAGCCCCATGTCTGATGTAGAGGCGCTGCCTGATGCTGTAAAGTAGCCGTCCCAGTGGAGCTGTGGCCGGTCGGCTTAATTGAGTGATCAGCTTTTAAACTAGTCCTTTATCCTGTAATCTCCATGGTGGCTGTTCTATTTGCAGAGTGGGTTGCCTGGTAATCTGGGCTATAGACTCTGGAGGGATAGAGTCAGTGTAGAACATCATGACACAGTTTCACAGCTGCAGGTGTTCTATAGTTACTATGGAAACCAGTTGGTCACCTGAGTTTGTAATCACTAGCATATGGTGATGTTGGACCAAACCATCTGGAATGTACACTAGAGGGGCACTAACTATTTGGTAACCAAGGTAACCTAGAACCTTCACCATGGAGACACTACAGAACATACAGGGACTGTTCTGCTTCTGTGGCATGTTGTCGCCATAGTTACAGATTTTCATATGATAGTTATTAATGGAAGGAAAACGACAAAAGTTTCTGTCAGTCCTCAGGGTGCAAAATACTTTTTTGAGCCAGGTTGCCCATGTTGCAACCTAGGGTAAATGCTAGGTTGCACATCCAAATTTCAGGTTGCTCCAGCAACATTCACCGATTTCTTCAAATTAAGCTTGTATGTAGCGTACAATACTACTAATATTTCAAAATATAAATTAGATAGTATTTTGTTCCCATTGACCTAACAACATCTTGTTTAGCAGAGGGCAGTGTGTTTTCGTCTTTTTCAGCTCAAATTCCACGATCTATGAAGGGTTTTGGATGGTTTGAAACGAAAAAGGGTTGATTTCTTTATTTCAATTGAAGATTTACCGAATTTTATGAGAGTGACACTGTGTTTTTGTGAGTTTCCAGGGCTCCGATTGAGATCTTTGGCTCAAAATATAAGGTTGCACACTGCGCTACCTGGGTTTGGAATTAACTTGCACCAACCGAAATCTTGTTGCACTGTGCAACGTGCAACCAGGTATTTCGCACCCTGGTCCTCCCTTAACAAAATGAACTTTCCCCGGTCAAATCATATTCCTATGTAATATCCACCAGGATGAAGTGTTACTGAATCTCCCCTGATCCCCAGGTGTCACAGGTGTTAGTGAACCTCCCCTGATCCCCAGGTGTGCACAGGTAGGGCAGGAAGGAAGCCGTTGTTAGCCTCGTTTCCTGACGACAATTAATTAGCTCGTTTAGCAGGCTGTCAGTGGTAGCAGAACGACCCACTTCCGGCACGGATGGTTTGAAAAGGTCATGAATAAATCACCGTACTCGAGACTCAGATTTCATGCAGGAACTGAAAATACTACAAAACAGTCTGGATTTTTCTTCATGTAGAAAAATTTATGATATTAGTTTTTCAGGTTCTCATTCAGAGATTCTAGTTTTAGCTAATGTACTTGAAAACAGGGCTGTCTCCAGGACCCTTCCTTATGTTCTGGGGCGGAAATCTGCTTGTTAGGAGGAAAAAAACTCACCCTGTTCGTACAGAAATCGGAACTTCAAGGTATCAAACTGATTAAATTTTTTGTTGTGAGCTTAAAATGACAGATCTGACAATCAAAATCAGCAACAAAATCAACAACAATCATGCAGTAGTGAGTGGGATGGAAACAAATGTAAAGCTGGAGACCTGCCAGAAATTACAGGAAAATTGACAAAAATTACCTTTAAACGAAGGAAAATTGACACAACACAAAAAATGATATGCTGATATTGTCTATCTATCATGTTTGTATGGATAATTGGTTGCCACGACGAGACCCCGCCCTTTAGAACACAAACGCCCATAAAAGGTCGCCTGGTGGTTGGAGATGACCTCAGCGACCATATTTGGGGGGTTATGGATGGTTTGTTGTCATCGGACCTGCGGAGAGATGGCCGTTAATTTCCGCGATAAACGCGGCCCTTTGTGGGGGAAAGGCTCGGGGAGAAAGGGCGCTGACAGGAGGCATTGTGGGGGATGAGCGATGGGTGCAATGCCTGATGGGAAGGCTGCCCAGCCTCTTGAATGGTGCAGAAATTGTTGAGGAAAGACTGGGCCGTTATTGTGTGTTAGGTTACAAACATAGATGATATCATCATGCTGAAATGTTGGAGGACGGTAATGGAAAAATGCCTGTAGTAAAGTTAATATCACGATCATATCAGGTCCTTACAGAGCTCAAAACAATTCATTTTGTGCAATACTATTATGTAATTATGTTTATAGCAAAGTCTGTTTTTCTCCCACACAAGTAGTAATGAGAAAAGTTAATGTTATCAATATCAGAGCAAACAACAACAGGCTCCTACAGGACCATATATAATATATGCTTTTAGTTAGTTTCTCTTTCCTGCTGTATGTAGCTAGATAATTATGTATATTTTTCAGCTAGCCAGCCAAGTTTTTTGTATTTTTTTACAGCAGTCTTGGAAGTTCTTTGCAGATCAAAGATTGTATGTGCGTATTTAGAGCTGTGGCCATATCTAGTCAGGACTGGAATCTAGGAAGATGCACAGAGATGTCAGGATGACGTACTGCTGAGATGTTGACAACTTTAAGAAGCTAAGCTGATAAACTTGTGTTATCTTCTGGGTCTGCATATTGGAGGCTTCTCCACAAAATCCTTTAAGCTGGCAAAGTCTTTAAGTGGGTCTCTCTTCTCAGTACATTTTTGCATGGAAATCTCATGGGAGTCTTTTGCCTTTCTTTTTAGGTTTCTGAGATTTCATAAATATGAATCAAAATCGTTTTCTAAAGTTTGGCCATGGTGATGAAAGAAGACAAGAAAGGCAACAAGAAAGAATCAGAACCCAAACCATCATGAACAGGCACCAGGTTTTTTGGCAAGACTCTGGTTTAGAAATCTACCGACTCTCCCTTCCCAGGTATAGCATTGGGAAGATGGTGGTTAAACGCTACATCTGTACTGCGAATGCTACACAGTCGCGGTGCCAAATTGCCACACTTGTGCGTGATGGGAGCGTTAATTGTGCCGTTATTTCCCTTCCTGTGAGATATGGGTGTGTAAGTGGGACGACCCACTTTACTCAGAGGGGTCACCGGGGAGGTCTGAGGCATGACCAGAATCTACCGTACTGTGGTGTAGTGACTAGCATTACTACTACTGGACCACAAGTTAAGGGCTGGAACTCTGATGGTTTCGTTGTCAGTTTTCTCAACTATCATGCAGTTGTGATTGACAGGTGCACTGAGCTGTGATTGACAGGTGCCTGTAGCTGTGATTGACAGGTGCCTGTAGCTGTGATTGACAGGTGCACTGAGCTGTGATTGACAGGTGCACTGAGCTGTGATTGACAGGTGCCTGTAGCTGTGATTGACAGGTGCCTGTAGCTGTGATTGACAGGTGCACTGAGCTGTGATTGACAGGTGCACTGAGCTGTGATTGACAGGTGCCTGTAGCTGTGATTGACAGGTGTCTGTAGCTGTGATTGACAGGTGCACTGAGCTGTGATTGACAGGTGCCTGTAGCTGTGATTGACAGGTGCCTGTAGCTGTGATTGACAGGTGCCCTGAGCTGTGATTGACAGGTGCCTGTAGCTGTGATTGACAGGTGTCTGTAGCTGTGATTGACAGGTGCACTGAGCTGTGATTGACAGGTGCCTGTAGCTGTGATTGACAGGTGTCTGTAGCTGTGATTGACAGGTGCCTACAGCTTTGATTGACAGGTGTCTGTAGCTGTGATTGACAGGTGTCTGTAGCTGTGATTGACAGGTGCCTGTATCTGTGATTGACAGGTGCCTGTAGCTGTGATTGACAGGTGCCATACATAAGTAGCAGTAATAGTTTTGCCGCTGGCATTTTCTGAGATTGAATATTGGACAGAATGGCAGCTCAGCCTTTACTGACGTCATAGCTGATATTTACTGGGCAGACGTTAAACTGGATAGTGAGTTTGAGACATGGCAAACAATAGCTGTGCTGTCGTACTGGTGATATTTTCAGTTTGTGCACATCTTAGAGTCCATTCCTAGTCACCGCGAGGGTTTTATAATAATATTTGTAATCATTTTGAAAAATTTCTAATAAAAGAATATCTGACTAACAATAGTTCTAAATTTTTCTAAAAGATCAAAGACAAAAATATGAATTTATTTGAATTTAATTAGATAATTAAGAAATATTTTGAAAGTAACTGCACAAAAACCTCTTTATTTGTAATAATTTCTAAACATCTATGTGATTATTTAACTTTTAGAAATATTTACAAAAAAAGGTAGAAAATGGTTAACAATGGTAGAATGGTGATTGCCCCCATAAATGTAGGTGCTAATCCAGCCCTTCTGTCTGCCTTTGTACATCTTTAGACTTCACTGCAGGACACCACTCGGTCCTTTGTGGAAAGCATTCTTCCCTAAACTTCACAAGGATGTGTGAATTACTTTCTTCCCAGCCCTCTGACCTATTTATAGAGATGTTATAAATAATGGTAGAAAATGGTAAGAAATTGTAAATAATTGTAAATAATGGTAGAATGCTGTTACCATTATTTAGAAACCATTGTAAATATCATATTCTATATCATGAATATTTCTAAAGTTTAAGAAAACTTAAGAAATATTTATAAAGTTGAAATCACATTCAAAATATTTCAAAAGTATCAAATCTCGTACACAAATAATAACAATAACTTAAAAATAGTTCTAAATTATGAGAATAACAACCCTCGCGGTGACTTGGAATGGACTCTAATAGGAAGAAATATTTCCTCACGAGTTTGTTGACAGTTCTAGCCTCTATTGGGGTATGTTTTCCAGTGAAAGTCTATGTTATAGTTTCTATCATATTTGTGGGCACAAAGAAACAAGTTATGATCTTTATCCCTCCTGTGACCTGATATTGATAAATGCTACACCCGAAACCCCTGCAGGTATTCACACCTCAGATATGCAGGAGTTTACAGAATACCTGCCGAGGCCTCATATAATCATGCAGGCAGTTTATCTATTCCATGAAGTTATCATTCTGAAATGTTTACGCCTGTCGTTCAACCTTTGTTATGGCTTTAACACTTCAGCGTAACGCACCAGCTTTGCAGGCACACTGGTGTGCACGGTCCAACCGTATCTGTACTGCAATGACTGTATATTTCTTGAAGTGTTGCATTCAAAAATGGTCACCCATTTTCGAACCTATATGTAGATTTGCGGTGTATTTATTCATTAGATATTGCGGCATATTTCAGTTCTGTCAGCATATTTCATGACCGTAGCTTGTAGATAAGAGTGATGCGGCTAATTTTCCAGGAGCGATGTCGGCTATCAGCGCCCAACAGCCGTTAACTGCCACATCCGTCATACCTGTACCTGCCCAGTGGTACTGTGCTAATTACAATAGAATATCACTGCCGGACCTGCGAATATTACTGGCTTATTACAATAGAATATCACTGTCGGACCTGTGAATATTACTGGCTAGTTACAATAGAATATCACTGCCGGACCTGCGAATATTACTGGCTAATTACAATAGAATATCACTGCCGGACCTGACGAATATTACTGGCTTATTACAATAGAATATCACTGCAGGACCTGCGAATATTACTGGCTTATTACAATAGAATATCACTGCTGGACATGCGAATATTACTGGCTTATTACAATAGAATATCACTGCTGGACCTGCGAATATTACTGGCTTATTACAATAAAATCTCATAGGCTGACTTCATCCTTAATTGTGTAAATGATGGAAATATGTTAAGCTTGGGGCAAAACCTGATAAATTTGGGTGAAATTTGAATACTTTCTTATTATTGTGCTTCATCATCATTCCATGGTGTTATTATTGTTTTATTAGAATAAAATCTTATATGCTGACCTCGTCCTGAATTGTGTGGAATAATGGAAATACTACCATTTAGGCAACACTCGACGAATTTGGGTGAAATTTGGACTTTTACAAATTTTATTACTGTGCTAATTAGAGTAAAATATCAAAGGCTGACGTGATATGATTGTGTGGAAAGATTAGCCTGGGCCATGCAGTCCTGGTAAATGTGAATAAAATTTGGATATTCACCTATTCTAAAGTACCATGCTTATTAGAATAAAATCTCATAGGCTGACCTCATACTCACTAATTAATTGGGTGGAAATGTGGAAATATTACCATTTGGGCGACACATGATAAATCTGAGTTATATTTGGGTTACAGACATATTCTTATCTTTACTCACAAATAAACCATATTTAAAAGATACTAGGGACTTTTGCAACTTATAGATATTTGGTTCATTTTCGAGGGAAAATTCGGAAGTTTGAATTCAGAATTATTGGCATATGGCATCGTAAGTGACATGTATGAAATCATACCTGTGACAGATGATTTTGGGGTTACAAATTTCTCTTTATTTTTACCCAGTGACACAAATTATTCGTCAGATAGGGACTTGGCTATTACGAATATACAAAAACGTGGTTCATTTAAAGTGAAAATACTGGAAGTGTAGATTGAGAATTATTGGCAAATGGAATTGTAATTGACACATATGACATCATCACTGTGACAGGTGTCACTAATTCAGCATGACTGACAGGTCATTAATCAGACATGGCTGCATGGATGACATCATGGTCTGACA
Organism: Branchiostoma lanceolatum; assembly: GCF_035083965.1. Lineage (NCBI taxonomy): Eukaryota > Metazoa > Chordata > Leptocardii > Amphioxiformes > Branchiostomatidae > Branchiostoma > Branchiostoma lanceolatum. The sequence goes on along the minus strand of NC_089737.1, from coordinate 16,547,385 downwards.
CGCGGGAATCAACCAGAGAGGGTCCGAATTTGAGTTCACCATTTTGGGATGAAGTTATAACTGTAACAGTTTTTAAATCTGTCATTTCTAAAGATGTCATTTTTGGAGAAATTTACATGAATCAAAGTCATTTTTCAACTTCTGCAAATCAGAATGGCTTTACTGATTAAATCATCTCAATGTGGAGCAAGAATGAAGTAAAAAAAAAACTATTTATAGAAAGAAGCCCATTTTATCCTGACTGTTCTGTAGTAAGTAACCCAATAAGGTGGGAACTGTGTTGCGTAGCTTTTAGGGGGGAGGGGGGCAGCTAGAGGGAAAATCAATAGAAGCTATTTTACAGCCATGGCCATGACCTCAGGCCAAGGTCGTAAAGATGGAGTCAGTCCGCTGGAACAGGTTCAGGAGAGGTCGTGTTGACTGGAACGTCATTTTGTGTTTTTTTCCTTCAATAATTGAAATTCATTATTATCTTTCGATCAGGAAATTCAGATGGAGAAAATTTGAAATAATGAAAGACCAAAATTATGATGTGTGACGACCTTTGACCTGATGATGAGGTCATTAGAACAGTTGGTCACAGATGAGGGGAGATGTGGAAAATGACGTATTTGAGATTTAGTGTTTGAAATTAATGTACGTTGCTGTTATTTTATGTAAGCTGTATGTTGAATTGTGATATCCTACTAGATGTTACTCATGTATTTGTTGTGTTGAGTGACTTGAATGTCAGAGTCTTGGGCAGACTTGTCTTAGGCAGACAGCTAAAGTAGGGAGAGAGTTGAACTTCAATATACATGTACCAGAGTATATTTGGAAGCTGACAAGCTTGAATTAGTTCCCCGTTGCCACACCTACAGCAAGCTTGAATTTGTTGTGTTCTCTCATGGAAGAGTAACTGTCACTTAAAGTCTTAGGCAGACAGCTAAAGGAGATTGTAACATTGTACTCCGGTATATCTGGAAGCTGCAGAGCTTGACTTGGTTCACTGGTGCCATGAGAAATTCCCCTCTCCTGGCCTCCCATACTTCACACATGCATGGACAGGGGGAATATTTTGCATGTAGGTTGTAAAATCTGGGATAATCATGGTTACCATGGTGATGAGATTCATAGAACGTCTGATGGAGCTGTCAATCATGTTGTATCATGGCAAGGATGTTGTTTGTTTGTTGGTTGGTTTATTTCTTGGTAGGTTTGTTGTGATATAAAATTACATTTTGAACTTTCGCTTGATTTGTGAAATGATGAATGATGATGATTTTGACAGCTGACCACTGATTATGATTGTGAAATTAAACCTTACCTGTCAGGTGATCTGATGGTAACAAAAGGTAAAGCAGTCATCCTCGATTGAGGTGAAGCATGATGCTTTTTCAAGTAGCTAGTCACGGGTAGTGCAATGCAGCCTTGCTACGGCTCGCGTAACAATATTCATCAGAAATGCCTTCAGGTATGGAACACTGAAAAACACCAGTACTAGAACAATGCTGATCTATTCTATGATTTTTGTTTTATGAAATGGTGACACGACAGGTGAACAATGATACCGTAGCTGTTTTTTTAGGAATTGCCTGATTTATTAGTTGTGATTTTAGCCCGTAAAAAGTGTTTACTAAGTAAGCAGAGTGGATTATCACTTCGCGCAGTAATGTGATCATCTCAAACAGACGAGCATGTTTCTATTTACGCCATATTTGGATTTGATCCTTTTAACGTCACCCTGGACAAAAATAAACCAATCAGAGCCTAAATGGGACCATCAGGATGTGAGAGCGTGGAACTGCATGGAATAATGTTGTTATGTCGGGTCGATAATTCTGCTTATATTTATACCATAATGTTGTTATGTCAAATCGATAATTCACGTCATATTTATACCATAAATGCAGTTCCAGCCCTTGGCTATCTACATGACCCTTGACATATGACATCATGGTCCATGCAGAATAAAGAACTGAGCTTCCTGCTACATTTTATGATATTTGTAACATTTGAGGCTTCTTTGATTAAACATTGTAAGATTTTTAAATATGTTATGCAATATGGTATATGTGCAACATGTATATGAAATAAATGAAATGATAATGCCTGAATCTGAGGAGAATTGAGGATTCATCCAACTTCTTGCAATTTAAGGTATTAGAAATTGTATTTGCTACGTGGTTGGTAACTGCAATATTTTAGTGGAAAAATGACGTCATGAGCTAATCCCAATAATGTAGCAACTTCCCATTTACGCCATGTTTGTATTTTATCTCTTACATTACCCTTGATAGGAATAAACCTATTGTAGTCAAAACTGTGTGCGTGTGGGGGGGGGGGTGGACAAATCCCATCAATTGACGGACAGCCACGTAATTAATCAGCCAATCAGGTCGCACCTGTCACAGAGCATGTACGTCGTCCCCGGAGATCGCTCCCAAATAGAACCATGACATCATCCGTATGCAAATTAGCTCCTGATGCAAGCCATGAGCAGAATTGGAACGACTTTTGGAAACATGAATATTATAACTGACAACAGTTCCTTATAGCAGGGTTTAGATTTATCATTATTATTTTTCTTACTGTTTGTTTCAATGTAGAAATAGCTAACTATAAAGGGAAAACAGCATCTAATTGTTTTGTTTTTCTACATTTGGAACCAATACTCCATATATTATATGTAACATGTCAGCTGAGGCTTTTGTAAAAGTCAAGAACTATGTCTGTATATTATACATACACGTAAATATGAAATCAATTTCTGGCCTGTCCTGCAGTTAATGTCAGAGCTTTTTAAAAAAATCATTTTGGTTTCTCTCATTAACGAGGACCTACAACAACACCAAACATTTTACAAGTCAAGTCCTGCATGAAAACAGTTTTACCACAGAAACACCCATGGGATAAAAACATAGCCTGCTGTCACAGATGTAGGAATGACATCACCGGTATGCAAATGAGCTCATGTAGGCCGCACACAAGATGACATATATGGGGTGAGCAGATGAATGGGGGAGGGGAGTGCCTGAGGGTGTTCTAAAAGATATGGTTTGTTGAATCATGATTTATTGGTCGAATTTTTTTGGTCACAGAATCAATTGAATTTGTAGCTGATAGCAAATAAATCAAGGAAGTAGAATTTGTTTGACTTCTTGGACAGCAATTATATGTGAAGAAAAATTTTAATTGTCACCATTTTGTGCATCATGTCATCTCACACACAAAGGAATGTGACCTACAAAAAATGACCTTGGCAACCTGATGAGATAAAAATGGTGGACAGAATTAAACTGTGGGTTCTGTCTTCATACTGGTTTGTTGTGGTTAGTAACAGTGTCCTGTTGTGTAGCGTTGTTATTGTTGTAGGCTGGCAACGTTGCTATAGATAGTGTCATAAACAATGGGGAGGATGCGGATCTACCTGAGGCCAGGTGAGAAAACACCTTTGTGCAGGTGTGCAGGTGTGCAGGTGCTGTTAAATGTGCACAGGGATGAAGTAACACACAGGACATGTTATGCAATTGTCAGGAAAATATTTTCTTTTTCAACTTTTAAGGCCGCCATGTTATAATTAGTCACCCAACATTTTATCCTTGACGTACAATTAGATAGTTTAACATGCCCTTAGAAAGAGCACCCTTGCTTCTACTTTATGATGTCTTCACATATGTCTACGAAAAAGAAAGAGTGGACTTAGGCCACACCAATTAAATTTCTTGGTTAACAGATTTTTATTTTCCAAAAAAAGAAATTTCAGAAGAAAAAAAATCATGAAAAAAGAAGGCTGGCCCAGCCTTCTGTTTTCATGATTATTTTTTTTTCTAAATTTTTTTTCTTTTAAATAAAAATCCGTTAACCAAGAATTTAAATTGGTCTGGCCTTAGGATGAAGATGAGAAAAATGTTTTATTTCCAAATACAAAGCCAAGCCAATGTGTTTTTCCTTTTTTTTCTACTCGATGTTCACAACCTAACAAGACCTGAAGGCCACTCCAGGGTTAGGAGTTACATGAATAGAACTGAAAAAAAAACAGCATTTCTTCTCCATAAGTCTGAAGCATCATGGTTGCAAGCTCTGCTCACTCAGAGTAAGGAATAACTAAACCCAATAGGAGTGGCAGAGGTTACGAAGGCTGCTCGGGAACATTTCCTACTCATGGGTAGCTCAGTCTTGCATTTATTTTATTTTCCTCATTTGTTTAAAAGCTGCCGCAGAAGTGTTGTAACTGACAGAAACACGTCCAGCGTTTTAACTAAATGGTGCAGAGACTTTATTGGTTTCACGGACCTTGGTTTTGATTGACAGTTCAATCGGATGGACCCACGTCAATAGCATTATGGGATGCGTCATCTCATATGTGTTGTCTTTGTTTTTAAATGTCGCGTTTCTATATTTGTCCTGTTTTTGACTATGATTGACAGCTACAGCAGATGACCTTAGCACAGAGGCATTGTGGGTGATATATGTGGTGTCAGGTGTCTTTGTTTTTAAATGTCAAGTTTCCTTAACGTCCAAATGATTGACAGCGCCAACTGACAACTTCATTTGGAGAGTATTATGGGTTGCAGCATTTTGTATCATGTGTCTTTGGTTTGAAATGTCATGCTTACATTTTGCTTGGATTTCAGTACATGTAAGACAATATTCTTCCACCCATGTTTCGTTAGAGTCCTTGAATAAAAACCAGTGTGCACATGTGTAGAATTCTGTACATCCCCTTTGGGCTGGGTTTATATAGGGAGAACCAACTGGACACTGACAAAGACACCAGTCAAATCCATCAATAAAGTCTTTACATCCAGTTTGGATACACAACGACTCTCACTATAGAGCTCTGTAATTGGTGCTGATCTGGGACTCCACTCAGTCAACTGGCCAATTAGAGTCCTACTTTGCCTTGATTGACAGTTCTATCAGACAGCTTTTAACTGCAGTCGGATGTCTTTATTGGTTCAGATTCTCATAGTTGCCATAGTGATACTTTTGGTGAAATATTATGGGATGGCTGATTGACAGGTCTGTCAGACAACATTTCTGTGTGAATATTATGGGATGGCTCTGCCCTTGGTGCTGATTGACAGGTCTGTCAGACAACATTGTTGTGGGAATATTATGGGATGGCTCTGTCCTTGGTGCTGATTGACAGGTCTGTCAGACAACATTTTTGTGTGAATATTATGGGATGGCTCTGTCCTTGGTGCTGATTGACAGGTCTGTCAGACAACATTTCTGTGTGAATATTATGAGATGGCTCTGCCCTTGGTGCTGATTGACAGGTCTGTCAGACAACATTGTTGTGGGAATATTATGGGATGGCTCTGTTGATACTGATTGACAGGTCTGTCAGACAACATTGTTGTGGGAATATTATGGGATGGATCTGTCCTTGGTGCTGATTGACAGGTCTGTCAGACAACAATTCTATGGGAGTATTATGGGATGGATCAGCCAGGGATCCCCTGTGACTGACAGCGGCATGGTCAGGTGACCTATCCCAGCATCCCGTGGGGCTTGGCTTTGTGCGTACGCACACCTGTTCCGCAGCGATAACATGCCGAGTCCCGGGAGCACGACAAGCGTCAAACTCCCCGCGGAGACAACTTAAGCACGGCAGAAATTCAACACGACGTTTCCGTGGTGTTGACATTGGCAGAGACTTTGAGAATATTTAAAATATTTTGTTAAAATTTCTAATGTTGTTGAATTCGAATAGGTTTTAAAGATCTAGTTGTGTTTGTCTTCTTAGGATGATTTATTGTTAACATAGGCTCTCTTTGGCTGACAGGACTAACCAAATGTGTGCGAGACTGAAATGAAAAAGAAGCTCCTGTTGCAGTTCCTCCAGAATAACAGAGCCTTTTCCATTCAGAAATCCCGAGCAAACTGTAGGTATAATTTTCCCGTACGTATTACAAGTGAAAATTTCATGGAGTAGCGTTCTTTTGTGTTGGAGCAGCGGGAGGTTTTCCACTCGGGAATCTGCTGAATAGAAGCAGGTGGATTCCTGCAGCTCGACTCGACCCATTAGAGACATGATCTATTTTCCGTTTGGGAATTCTGCGTTGTGTTCTCAGGGCTTGAAATTCATTTTTGCTAGTGCACTTAACCTAAACATTTAGGTGCACAGAAAGAGTTTTGGCCGCACAACATGAAACAAAGTAGAATGTCAGCAAAACGTAATTACAAATCTGCTGCCTCTCTTAACAACTTTAATTTGACATTTTATGGCTAACTTCAAAGTTTTAAGCAAGTGATACATCAGACAAAGTACATGTACAACTAACTTAAGGTTATATTGCCTTTTCTGATGCTTAGTTTTCAAGAATATGCTGTATACTAGTGTACAATTATAATGATTATAGTACCTCTACCCTATAGCTTACGGTCAAAAATTGGGTGCACAGCTCCAATTTTGGCTGCACAGAGATGCACATGAACCCAGTATTTCGAGCCCTGGTTCTGTTTTCCGTGTGGGAATTCTGTGCCGTGTTCTGCCGGTGACGTTCGAGATGTGGATCGGCTCTAATGCCATTGGCATGTCTTTGTCAGGAATTCTCCCTCGTTCCATCAGGCTAATGATTAATTATCCGTATGGGAATTTCTGCAGGTGGAATTTTCGTTGGTTTGTGGATTGTTAAGGGAATGTTGGATTCCAGACAATTTCTAACCTGATAATGTATAGAATGAAATGAAGTTCTATCGTTCCCTAAAGGTAATGATTACATCATCCTTATGGGAATTTCTGCAGGTGGAATTTTTGTGCCAATGGCATTGGGTTAGCCGATGGCTGTGGGAACGTTGCATTCCAGCCAGTTTCTAACAATGAATAAAATGAAATGGACTGCTATGTATCTATCTCTAACTCGTTAACTAGAGTATGACTATGTATGTATGTGTATCTATCATTTCACAAGTATAATGGTTAATTATCCTCATGGGAATTTTTAGATGTGGAAATTTCAGGCTGTGGGTTAGTGGATTGGTTTAGGAATGTTGAATTCCGGCCAGGTATTGGCTGGAAACAAGGCGTGAGATTTCAGGTATTGGCTGGAAACAAGTCGTGAGATTTCTAACGATGGATGATATTGAGTGGATTTCTGTGTATCCATCATTCCGCATGGGAAATGAGTAATTTCCGTGTTAGGATCTTTACATATGGAATTTTTGTGCCATAGGATAACGTCACACAATTCACATGTTTGTGATGGGAATCTTAGGTTGAATTATGGCTAGGTGTATTTTTGCAAGAATGATGATATTTCATGTTGCATATTTACTGAAAGTAGAGCACAAAGCTAAGCAAACTAAAGCTCGTCTGTGAATGCCCCTGAACCTCTGAGCCGCTCCCTGCATGACTCATGCGGAGGCAATAGAGACGAATGTTAGCCGCGCACCTGTTGGTGGGGATGTTCTCGAGAGATAAGAAGCTCAGGAAGGGATATTCTGGGTGATTCATGCCGGACTAACCAGATTCACACACGGCTAACCCGTCAGCCACGCTGGTGTGAAATATGCAGCCATCAGCTCCGGCGGATTTCACTAACTTAATATCATAACATAGAGACAGAGTTTAGGCCACACCAGCTTTATCGGTTGTTTCTTGGATTTTGAAAGAATATGTTTAACTGGAAGAAAACAGAAGGAAGACAAAGCCTCGGGCGGATTTCACTAACTTAATGTGATAACAATTAGAGGCAGAGTTTAGGCCACACCAGTTTTATTTGTTGGTTCTAAGATTAAAAAAAATTGTGCTTAACTGGAAAAAGATAACAAAGCAAGGCCTGTTGGTTTATTGGTTTATTGAGAAAATCCATTAGTGATGTGCCCTAAGGCACACCACTAATCTTCCTGGACTTCTAACCTGTGGACCAGGTTTATGCATTGGGGCAACCTTATTTTTCTGTAGCCCTTGATGTACACATGTGCAGAAGTGCCATTTATTTGAGAAAGTCTGCAACTAACACCATTTTCTGCTATTTTCCAAGTGGTTCCAACCATTATTGACTATTTTGCAGAGGGTTTCAACTATGTGGGATCCTTGTGGTTTGATATTTTTGGGTTATTTAACCATTTTCTTCTATTTTGCAGGTGGTTTCAACTCTATAACTATAGGACATTTTATTATTTTGGGTTACTTCAACCGTTTTCTTCTATTTTTCAGGTGGTTTTAACCATTTCCAGTCGTGTTTCCCGACCCTGTGCGAGGGCAAGCTCCCGACCTTTAACCTCCCGACCCTGTCCCAGCCCTGCCTGCCGGTTGCTAACGTGGGCCCCACCCGGATACTGCCCTTCCTGTACCTGGGCTCACAGAAGGACGTCTTCAACAGGGTAAGCGAAAGTTCTTAAGTGAAAGTTCTTACATGGTGAAAGTTCTTGATACATGAACCCATTTCTTATGACATCTAAGTGAAAGTGCACTAGACTGAGTGCACTTTGGTGCAGTCTTGGTGGCCATGTGGGTTATGAATTTCAAAGCTTTTAGTAAATACATGAACCCTGGATAAAAAAAATTAAAAAAGAATAAAATAAACAAACAACCAAACAAGGCTGTCGTTTATGATAGCTTTTGGCAAGTTGGGCAGCCCCGGCATCTCCAATGTAGTTTTTAATCTTTTGTTTTCGGCCTGATTATGAGGATTTTAGTCCTGTTATACATCTTATTTAGCACAGATATATAGCAGCCAAATCATGATAGTTATAGTACAGATATTGTCTGCTAGAATGAGATACCTTTGTACTCACTTTGATGCACTGTCTTGGTGGCCATGTTGGTTATGAATGTGAATGTAGCAATTTGGAGGCAGACTGGTCCATTCAAGGAGAGGGGGGATGAGGAAGAAACCATCAGGGAAAACGGGGCTTTACATTGCAAAATCTGAACTTTTTAATTGAATTCCACAGAAAAATGGAAATTTTTGAAAGACAAGATTTGCAGTTTGACTCACTGTTGTCTGTTTGTTTATTAGGAAGTGATGGAGTTCTATGAGATAAACTACGTGCTGAACACCAGCGTGACATGTCCGAAGCCCGACTATGTCCCCGATACCCACTTCCTACGGATCCCGGTAAACGATAACTACGCCGAGCGGATCTTCCCCTGGTTCGACAAAATCATCGAGTTCATCGGTACGCCACGCTTCATTCGTTTGTTTACATTGTAGAATCAGTTAACAGCATTTATCGCCTATCCTTTCTGTACTTGAACTGTAGCATTGTCAAAACAAAGACAAGTTTCATCATAGAAACCAAGACGTAAGTTTGTTTGTTTTTGAGAACAGCAATATGCTGTAACCTGTCTTTATTGCATATCATAGAAACCAAGATGAGTTTAACGTTGGAGAATGCCTTTCCTCATTTAGTGGGCTCATGAATGTCAGTATAAGTTATACTATAACAAACTTTTTTGCTGCCATAGTCGATGCTGTAGGGCTGTTGTGAATTAGGATTTTACCATGGTCAATATTGACCGACGGAGGCCATATATAACAACCTTTTTTGCTGATGTTCCTTTTCCTGACGTCCATTTTGTATCCCATGATGCCGCAGACATGGTGCGGGAGTCGAACGGCTGCGTCGTGGTGCACTGCATGGCGGGCGTGTCTCGCTCGGCGACCGCGTGCATCGCCTTCGTCATGAAACACCTCAACCTCAGCTCCGACGACGCCTACAGGTGAAACTTAGGGATTAACTAATTACTTGAAGACAATTAGTGGCATTAACTGCATCACATTTGCTTACATTTATAGCCTGATGTTATACAATGCTGCTGCATTTGATCTGGCAGCAACTCTTCTTATTACAGTCTATTGAAAAGAACATGACATTTTTAAAGTCTAAACTAGTATTTCCTAAGATTTCCCTTCGCAAAAAAATGACAAAGGACAAAAAATGAACCAAGCAAATGTCATGAAAACATGCTGAACAGTCATTTTTGATACTATTGTATCAGATTTAAAAGCATTTCAAAACTACCAATAAGGTCAAGCTTGTGTTAAGAGTGAAATAAGAATTTTGTATAGATTGGTGCATAGTATCAAAATCATGTATTGGTCATGTAAGGCTGAGATGTCTCGAGACACATATCTAAGATGCTCCCTCCCTTCCTTAGATATGTGAAGGACAAGAGACCGTCGATCTCGCCGAACTTCAACTTCCTGGGGCAGCTGCTGGAGTACGAGAAGCTGCTGACGGAACGTCGGGCGCAGTCCGCCGTCATCCAGGTCAGTGGGAGAAATACTTTCTTACTTCTTCTTCTGGTATCATCACTTCGGCCTGCTACACACTACCCCTCCAGTATTCCGCCACTGCCCTTCCCCTTGGGGTCAGGGCCTCAAGGGCCTCTCTGGTGCATGGCTCAGGCAGGAGGGGGCAGACGAGGAGGTGTTCCATGGTCTGCTCCTGCCCGCAGTCACATGCCGTCTGTTCATCTGGGCTAAGACCCCACTTGTTCATGAGGGTCTTGCACCTTCCTGTGCCTGTTCTGAGGCGATTGAGACATAGCCAGGTTGGCCCTGCCTCCCCGGCTCTTGGAGGAAGGGATTCCCTCGGGGGGATGGTGACTTTATGTGGTGCTGTCTGGAGGTGTTGAGACCACATGGCCATCCTCTGGGACGCTTCACTTTCTTACTGTAAATCTGTAAATGCATTCATGTTCAAGTGATTTTAATTTTGCAGTAGGGAGAAAAAGGTGGTTTTAAGTTTGTGGTGAACTCACCGTGAAAACCGCAAACATAAAACCACTGAACATTTCTGCATTAATTTTACAGTTCTTGCCGTACATACATATATAGTTGTGGAACACATTACCACTCAAACAAAGAACTGCTATTACTTACAAGAACTTTAAGAATGGCAATCCCGGCGGAAATTGAAATCTGTATTGTATGTGACATGGCTTTTATTATTGATTGATTAGTATTGTTACTGTGTACTATGTCGTAGTTGTGTTTTTTTATATGTAAAATCAGGGATACCTGAAAAACAGGCTTCACAGCCTGAGTTGTATTTGCCCTGTATAAATAAAAATAAATGAAATGAAATATACTCAGCCTGACATAGCAACTTTTGTATATTTAATGTCAAAAGTACATATTATTTTTATTTGCAAATCTTGAAAACCCCTTCCACATTGCTAGTTGCCTAATTGTATTTCTCTCCCTTGCAGGACCAGCCGACCCGGCTCGACTTCCCCCCGGGCGCACCGGAGGACCCTGACGAAAAGGACTTCCTCTTCTGCGACGTCTTACTGGACAACAAGTCGAACGAGGCGCGCTGGAAGGAGGGGAGGGACGTCTCGACACCGTCTCAAAGCCACGCGGGGAAGTCTTTAAGCAATACATCGCCCGTGCGGGACATGCGGCAGGTGAAGCGCTCGTTCTCGCTGAACGTGAAGCACTGCCTGGAGATGCCGTATATCGTGCCGGGTCTCGCCGCCGGGCTCTGCTTCAGCAAGCAGAAACCGAAATCAGGGACGGACAAAACTGCCAAGGCGGCGGAGAAGACTCCGGAGAAGGTCGGAGAGAGCTCCGGGAGCGAATCGGAGCAGGACCAGGTGGAGATCCTGCACGACTTCAGCCGCGTGCGTTTCCGGAGAAACCGTCTACGGAAGAGCCCGTGCCGCAGCGTGAGCTGCCCGCAGGGCCTGAACCGCAGCCTCAACCTGCAATATAACGAGGACAGAAAGGGGGAGCCCCACAGGAAGTTTGAACTTGACTTTGCGCAGGCTGTGCGCATGACCTCCAGTCCGGGGTTCTCTTCTCAGTCCAGTCCGAGCAGTACGCAATCGAGCCAGGGGAGCACGCCGTCCTTACACGACCCCGCCGTGGTGTACCGCCAGCGGAGGTTAGACCTGGACTTCCCGTCGCCGGGTTCAAGTTCGCAGAGCGGCAGCCCGAGCTCAAGTTCGCTCGGGCGGCGGAAGCGAAACAGCCGCGGGCTGTACCTGTCCATCCCCTCGCCGAATGGTACCGTCCTGGACAAGTGGCGGCAGAGTTTGGACCCGTCGGACGCGCCGCACGACTCGAGCTGCCAGCGGCAATACGAGGAGAACAAACTGCCGCAGCAGAGTCACAGCCAAAACGTCGATATGATACCCGTCTCCTAAACGTCGTTGTGATACCCGTTTCCTAAACTGTACAGACGCTTTTTTTGTAAACCGACCCCGCTGTTCCATGTGGTTCGGGTGTAGCTGCAAAACTCAACCAAAAACTGAGTCTCAGTCACGTTTCTATCTCCAAAGATGCTGTCGGTGTGGTGTCGGCTGCAGGCAGCTGCTGCCACCCCTACAGTGCAAATGGATCAACCCAAAAACCAGCAGTCTCATCAGTTTGTGGAACGCTCCACCCCTTGTTGCAGGGGTGGTCGGCATGTGGTACTTGCTGGCTGATTTGTACCTCTCACTGGATGACAATCTTTGCATATTAGGTCTCTCACCAACGTAGCGTTCGTACAGCACATCTGCACCCTGGTCATATGGAACACTGTTGAGAGACCATGTCATTGTTTTCCTCAACAAACCAAAAATGATCGCACATGCAGCGATCGGCTTTTCCGTTTCTCTCTTGTGTTGAATGTTGTTCGTTCCCTAAAAGCTGCCCCCCTCCCCCTCGTATGTGTTCCCTTGTTGCAAATCGATTGTTACCGAGAAGATTGCTACATGTGGCAAGTTCCAAACGACTGTGGCAGACACGGGAAATCTGCAGCTGCAGTAGAACCCCGCTGGAGAAATGTGGCGATGCGTAGAGCCGTGTGGCAAAGCTGCATGACGACGCAGGCCAACCGCTAAACTGGACATGCCGCCAGTTTCAGCGAGAGAACTATTAGAGAGAAAAGTGCCAGTGCAAAGTTGTAGAGGGACTCTGATGAACCTCCATGCGAACCGGACAGAGCGGCGGCCAAGTTGTGTTCAGTTTCCCCGTGCTATGCATGAAACAGTTGCAGCGTTCCCGGCGGAACGTTTTTTTGCGCCGACGTTCACGCTCGACGTTCGGCGCACAAAAAGCAGGGTTACCCCAGAAGGACTCGTAACCTTAGTAACCAGCTAACATTTGTTGCATTTTCGAGCCAAAAGGGCCGACCCAAAACCTAGGCCGACAGACTTGTACAGTCCTTATAAGGGCGATCCAAATCCTAGGCCGACCGACTTGTACAGTCCTTATAAGGGCGGACCCAAAACCTCGGCCCGACAAACTTGTACAGTCCTTATAAGGGCGACCCACAACCTAGGCCCACAGACTTGTACAGTCCTTATAAGCTGCATGCCGTACATATAAGGCCAACACAGAGGCGTGGCCGCAAACAGAGAGGAACTCTTTCCTCGTTACCTCCTACAGTAATTAGAGGTGTAATTAGTAATAAGGTTCCAGCTAAGATCTCAGGTCTGATCTGGTGTACATATGTAAAATTCCACTCGGGGGTTAACGAGCTTTTCCTAACGGGGTTAATTAACGGGGAAATCCACAGCTAGAGACAGTTTTGATAGAGTATTTTGACACACATGGACAGATTCAATGATACTCAGGAAACTACAGAATATATTGGAACAGAGATAAAAGATCTTCCCTCTGGGAACGGACAGGAAAAGGTTCTTCATCGAGTGTGGGAAAAAATGGTCGACTTCAGATAATGAAGATTCACTGTTTTTGCTAAAGACGGGAAACAAAAAGTCAACCTCAGTCTCAGGAAAAAATTCTCAAGTCTTTCAGAAAGTCTTGCAGACAAAATCGACAATCCTCCCTGGTTCACAGGACACCCGGGTTAGTTTGAAGGTCATTTGTCGGTGGTAACTTACTTCAAGCTCCAAAAATGAAACTGTTTGAGCAAGAACACTAGTACATTGTCCAATTGGATGGAAATCCCCAACATTGCAGACGCATAAGTAGAGGGGAAACTTGACATTTCAATCATTACTAGATATTACGAGACTTGTTGTCAATTCACTTTCAATTGTCGATTGGTAGAGGTCGAGTTCTGAAAGGGGGAGGGGGGCGCCTAGAAAAACGTAAAGTCACTCAGGGTTTCTGCAAATTCAAGTTGTTTTGAGGGAAGTCTGGGTTCTCTGGCCGGGCCAGTGCCTTTCTAAAAGATCTTTATTAACGATGTTGTTTTCAGCATCAGTTCCAAAATGTTGACAAAAAGGTTTACTCAAGTTGGGGGAGGGGAGTGACCTTGAAAGTTCAAGTGCTGCATCAAAACTGACAAATAGAAACTGAAGCATCAAAATCATGTCTAAACAAGCTGAAACGACCTTGTAACGGTGATCGACCTTTCCTGTCCGATTCCTAGGGGGAGACGTATACTGGGGGCAGTCTCACAAGTTCACGCTGTTTCTAAATGAAGCTAATTACAGGTTTGCGATATGTATTGGATAGGTGTGCGTCCATGGGCGCTGCCATTTTTTCCCCTTCATGCTAGAGAAGTGCTGTATGATGGGAAGTGGTTTTGATACTTTGGTTAACCCTGGTCCCCTTTCCTTACTCCAAATGAAAGTTAACTTGACATTGACTTTGGTGAACAAAAACACAGTTGTACAGAAACATAAATCTCATCCCCTAGAAAAAAGACTTTGTTTAGAAATGGCGCATGAGCTTGTGAGACGACCCCCTCCGCAGATGCAGCGTGCACAGAAATGTCCAGTGGAAAACATACAGAACTCACATCCTTTCCACAGGTCATAGGTCGCCTCAGGCTGTAGGTCAGAGGTTAGGCAAACACTACAGGCTGTCACTGGGGATGAAGGCAATTTCAAGGTCATAATGTCATCGGATGGAAACAACTTCTGGTGCCATTTGTTGAGAATCTATCGATTCTGTACTAAATTTGAAGTGATTGCATTGGAACTAACAAATCATATTCTCTGGAGTTCCGCGATTTTCAATGAAATTACCCAAAACCTGGAAAATTGCGGCAGAATTTTATTGCCCAAAAATGACAAAATTGGAGACCATCTTTTGAGGATTTCCGGCACCAAATTGAGGAGCAAAAGAAGTGGAGAAAATCTGACATCATTTTTTCACCCTTGAACTTTGAACTGGCCAGAAGCCCACAGTGACCGTATGTAGGATAGTTCTCTTGTTAGCAGATAGAAACTACTTAGAAACTTCAACCATTTTGGTGACACTTTGCTTCTGTTACACGTAGGAATCTGTTCTGTATGCTGGTATGTGTTGTTAAGCCGATAATGTCTGCTACGACGTTGAGTTTCGGTTCTTTGTAGATGTCCGGCTTCTGACAGTCGAGAAAAGTGAGGAGGGTTTGTGAATGTGGGTGTCGTCGTCTCCAAGCAGATGTTGGGGGGAAGAGCGAAACATTTTCCTGACTGCCTAGCTTTTCTGGGAGGGAATTGTGTATCATAAAATGGTGCGGTCACAAGATGTTTTGATCTTTACTTATTACATCTGCTTGGAGATTAGTGGTAGAACCTGACAAGGTCGTGTCTCCGTCACAAAGTTTCCTACCATCGTTGAGAAACAACTAAGCCGTAACCATGGTTACCTAAACTGGCTTGAATCTTAAGCACTTAGTAGGTGCTACAATAGGCTAGTTCATGATTTGAAGTGAGCATGTGCAGTGATACATTCTGGGTCATATGTCAAAGTTGAAGACCTCTGGCAATTCATAAGAATGGCCATGAGCCTTCAACTTTGACATCATATTACCCACAGTGCATCACACTGCGCATGAGCACGTCAAACCGTGATCTAGCTTATTGCCGACTCAGCGACATTGTGATAGAGATGAGGTGATGTCAGGTCGTGTGCGTCGATGGCAGGACAGGGTAGAGGGAGGGTCTGAGTGAGGCGGTTATTCTCAAGGTCGCTTCTCAAGCGGAGCTGATCTTATGGAGAACTGCCCAGTTCCAAAGCTTTGGTTATCCTGGACGTTTTTGGCACCACCTCGAGAGCGGGGCCTTTTAGGTGTGCATTCCTTGTATGGAGTACAACAGACCACAACACTGCTGTCTTCTGTTTGGTCAGACGAAAACTGCCAGATTGTTTTGATATGACTTTCTTGGTTGAAAATGTGAAAAAAGCTATCTTGGATAACCAAAGGTCGTAGAACTCAGCCTGTGCAAGGTCAAATGAAAAGGTTGAATGAAGGTCATATAATAGTGAGGTGAATTTTGGGTACTGGTGTCAAGTTTCACTGCCATCTAGGTTTCGTGCTTTGACCTTGAACCTTGACCTACATGTAAATTGCCACAATGCACTTAGTTTACACTTGAAAGTCAAACAATACTTCAGATCTTAACAAAAACATCCCTGTTGAAGGTCAGCTGGTGATAGAACGATGTAGTTCTCGGGATTCTGGGTAGGTCAAAGTGCAGAGGTCGAGTGAGAAACCCGAGATGGCAGTATAAACGGGTGACATTATTGTGCGTGTATCGTAGATGAGAGGTGCCGACTGTCGGAAGTGAATCGTTGAACAGCTCGGGTATGGTAGAGTAGCGCCGGCTGTCCCTTCTAACGGCTCCCTCCCTCACATCTACAAACACTCAATGTTTGCAACACATCAATGCAATTGAACGTTTTTCCAACCAGGATCCCTTTTCCAGAGGGAGGGAGGTGCTAGAAGGGAACAGCCGAGGTAGGGAGAAATTGCACAATCATCAGGAAGTGTTGACAATATGGTAATTTATTGGACAAATATAATAGTAATTTATGTGAGCAATGATATTATTATCTATAATTTGTGACTGGAATTTTGTGAATATTGTGCATTTAATGTCACAGGAAATTTCTATGGAACCAGCTGGATTTTAATACTGTTAGTCGATGCTAGTTTTTACAAATAAGCCTCTTTACAATCACATTTCACAACAACAATTATATTAACAACTTACAAATTTTGCACTGGCAAAAAAAAAATAAAAGGGATCCTTTGCATCTATTCCTGCTTCGCTAAGCTTGGTCTGCACTACTGCCAATTATTTCTGCTTCTTTTCACTGCAGCCTGCACACCCCTATATTACTTAAGTGGTACTGTCCAACACCTGTTAAAGACAGCACTTGGAATATTACACTTAAAAAATGGGGGTGTCACAGTTGCTTTAGCAGACAAGCTTTGCAAGTCCCTTAGTGTGTGTAAGACATTTTTAAGACCAAATATTCTTAAACAAGACGGATTTCCTAGTAACTTATTACAACTTCGACTGTGAATGGTTTTCTCACCACAAAGCGTGATGTCTATCGATCGATTATTACTTATTTATTGATTAGAGTATTGATAATGCCAATTTTGTATGTGTTTTGTCTTTGGAAATAAAAAGACCGTCACAGAGAGAAATTTCAGTGTGTGTGTGTCACTCATTGTAGTTTTCTGCAAAAATAAGCCTCCACAAGGATATTCTAAAGGGGTTAGGGATAGTAGAATTTGGCAAAGTAAGGTTAGCAAATCGCCCAGAGAGTGCACCAGCAGTATTTAGAAGTAGCAGTAGTTGTATCCAGTATTTGATTATACTGCTGGGGTTCCCTGACACACGGGTGGGCAGCAGTCGGCTAGTTAACGTGCAAATGATAAGCTATGGTCACCACGGCTGAATTATTACTATTTTCCAGCCAGCATAGTTAGTCTGGATTAGACTAGCAAATAAGGAGCTCTGATAAGATGTTACCATAAGAAGAAGCAGCATGGTTGAGACAACTCGCTTTCTCCTTGCTTAAGCTTTCAGGCCAGAGAAGTTTTGTTGTAAAGAGGAAATGTATTTTTTGGACACTTTACAAGCTAAACTAGGTGCTCCACCTAGCAGTGAAAGACATTACTGCACCCTGTAAAGTTGGCAGTTGGAACTACATTGTATGACTATGACATTTACTGTCATACCGTACAATTGTATGAAAAGCAAAGAATCCTCCATCCAGATAGCTAAAACTCGCAAAGGTAAGGAAACTCCCAAGAAAATGCATTGTACTGTAGAAATTCAATAATAATATATATAAACTTTTCTCCGATGTCCTATCCAGTGTTCTATCCACATATCCAGGTAGTTCTGTTTCCACGGTGGCCATCTCCATGGTAACCGTCTCCACGGTTACCAGCTCACGATGTGGTTGGCTCTTCCTTCTCCATGGCGACCACGCCCATGTGGGTGTTGGAGAGGAAGTCACATGACGGGTTGGAGCTCACTGATTGGTGGATGTGGCTGGGCAGGATGATGGGAGGGGCGTGTCTGGAATGCAGTAAATAACAACAGTAAACAACAACAGCAAAGAAAAATAAACAACAACTAAACAAAAAACAACATTACATAACAACGCCAAACAGAATTGATAAATAAGTAAAAGTGAGCAACACCACAAAACAAGGCATAATTGTTGGAGGCTTTCTAACACTTCTTCCGGATTATGAACCAAGAGGTTGGGGGTTCAAATCCCACCCTAAGGCCACACCAATTTATTTTCTTGGTTAACGGATTTTTATTTTGAAAAAAAAAATGTTAGAAAAAAAATATTCATGAAAACAGAAGGCAGGGCCAGCCTTCTTTTTTCATGATTTTTTTTTCCAAATTTTCTTTTTTTTTTTGAAAATAAAAATCCGTTAACCAAGAAATGAAATTGGTGTGGCCTAAGGCACCAGTGTGTAGAGGCTGAACCTGAACCTGCATGCTACTGGACTGGAAGGCCTACATGGACCACAGGAACAATAGCTACATTCATATTGTCAGCTAATTGTGGATCCCATAAGTCAGGAAGGGCCACTAAGCTGTCAGTGCAAGTCTCCCCTCAACTTGAGCACATTGAGGAACTTTTAAGGACAGAGTAGTGGCAGGCCCTGGTCAAAGCTATCAGTCAATCACCCGTAGCTTGGTTTGGTTTGGTTTGGTTTATTCGCACATATCAAAATCAATTTTACATAATAGAACAAAACAAAAACATGTGCTGGGGGAAGAAAAAAAGCCATAGTGGCTTATACAAGGTCTTCCCCCATTTAAATTAACAAAAATAACATAAATCTAACAATTCATAATATAATTATAGTAGTAACTAATAACAATAACAAATCAGACAATAATAATACTAACAAAATACTAACAGAATAGTAATTGGTTGTATATAAAAAAATTATATATCAAATCATATCATATAGCTTGTACTTCCCAACTCAAGTACAGAACGGAAACTGATTTCAGCGAGCCTACCTGAGCATGCTCAGTCCGCTCTGTTTGTACGCGTTCGCCAGCGCCCCGCGGAGCACGTCATTGGTGAAGAGCAGCGACGCCTGGGGGGGGGGGAGAGATCAGGTTACAAAAAAGAACACGTGGATGAAATCAGCTCCCAAAGATCTATTTCCTACTGAATAAAAGCTCCAGCTTACTCCAAAACAAACAAAAATCAAGACCATACCATGCACGTCCAGGTCAAAACATACAAAAACAGAAGTTCTGCTGCAGTACCAAGGTCACATACCAGGGGGTCCAAAATCGACCATGACCTTTGTCTTCCCTACATACCTAATATCATTACAATCCATTTAAAGGTTCTTGAGTTGGGGGGTTGGGGAATTTGCTTTTTAATACATCACTACTATAGACAAAGGCTTTGGCCTAACTCCCAGACAAGCATTGACATAGCCTTGACTTAGATTCAAAATCAAAACAAGTTGCTTAGCAACCCTGCCATCTGCCATTTTCACAACAAAGGATGAGACCTCTTTCACATCTTACAGCACTGAAGTCTTAAGAGTTAGGAAATGTACCTTAAGAACCATCTCTTTAAGTACAGGTGAGAACATGTCTTACCTTAAGAACCATCTCCTCCAGGACAGGTGAGAACATGTCTTTAGTCGTCTCCACAGGTTCCAGCTTCACTCCCAGCTGAAGAATAAGAAAAGAGAGTTAAAGCTCGGCAGCTGGGCTGTCAGTGGGACTTGATGTATTTGATACTTCAACACTTGCTTCTTGGAACTACAAAACTGTACCTTTTGGTTAACGGTTACTTATTTAAGCTACTTTAACGGTCACTAGTCAACCACTTAATTGTCATGATCGAAAATAGTTGATTAGTAACATTTGGATTTGCAGTATTTCCAAAGTTTCAGTAGGACCACGACAGGAAAATAACAAGAAAGTGGCGCAGATTCATGAACTCTGACCTTCTGCGCGGTGTCGTGCACAAACTCGACCGCCGGCGTCATCGGCAGGAAATACCGCGGGTGGTCGTCCTCTTCTTCCATTGGCTCCTGCTTCACCAAAACCTGCCAGGAACAAGGGTGCTCATTGGTCAGTTCAAATGTGGTATGATTGTGAGAAGTGTGCTCATTAGTCAGTTCAAATGTGGCATATTTGTAAGAAGCTTTCTGATTGGTCAGTTCATATGTGGTACGACTGAGAAGTTACTGGTTGGTTTGTAGTCTATCATCAGTCAGTATTGACATTATGATATTTTCAAAGTCACCATGGCTGAAAATCCAACTACTTGCACCACACAACAACGGTGCGACCTTTGACCATAACCCCTGACCTTTGTCTCCTGACCCAGCGAGATGACATCCACTTCCAGGTCATTGTCATCGGAATGCTGGTAAGGCTTGCTGTCCTCTAACATCTGACACAGGTCGGCCGAACCACTGCAGCTGGAGGGGGGGCCTGGCAAGAAGAAACACATTTATCTTAAGTACAAGTTATCATCTGTGATTAAACTCTCATATTTTTCCAGGTCCTTACAATGTTACATTAGATTTTACAAGGTTCAAATCATGCTAAATTGAATTAAGTCTTCCAAGAACAAGATATAACTTTATTGCACAACAATTGTATAAGGTAAAAGTATGGCATCGACTTGCACATAGTAGATAACATTCTATAAAACTATTGAAGCTGCTACACCGTGATGTGATTCTGAAGGACTCACCGTTTGCAGCCCAGAACTTGAGGCAGTCCTCGTGAGCCGTCCGCAGTTTCGCCCGGAGCTTCTGTCCACAGAGCTCACAGTAGTTCTCATCCTCCTTCAGCACATCTAAAAACACAACAACGATCTTAGTTAGAACAACAAACCCTAACCCTAAACAACAACAACAAAAATATTAGAACAGCTAACTCGGCTTCTATCACAGCTTGCAGTAGTTCTCATCCTTCTTCAGTGCATCTATTAATACAAGAGACAATAATGCTCTAAAATGAACATTAAAGTAAAGTTTTCCATCTACATTGAAAATTGTGCTTCCTTGTTTTATTTATCTAACTTTAGCTGCAGTCATACATGTCCACACACACAGATACATTGTGACTTGTAGTGAACATAGGTTTCAACATCAGATATCACATAAGACCTTATCATCTGCAGTCTTGAAAGAAACTTGGCACAAGACTCTTGCCCCTGATCCACTTCTCTCTTTTTAAAGGTCACATTTTTCTTCATAAATACAGCAGAAAGTAAAGAAATTTTCCTTACTGTAAGCAGAAGGGGTGTAGCCATGGGTCCTGGACCAGTCCATGATGTCCCGAGTTGTGGGGGTGGGCAGGGTGAGTTTTTTGGTGGAGGATTTGACCTTCTCGATGACCTTCCTGACGGCGACGGCGCGCTGCCACTCCGCCGCCCGCTGCTTCCCGATGTTCCAGCCGAAGAACTGCTGTCGTGTTTGGGCGCAGTACGGATGCTGGCTCAGCACTGGAGAAAAGGGACATGTTAAACATAAGGGGTTCCACAAGGATCACTTCTGGGACCATTATAAGAACAGCTGTCGTATTTAGGCGCAATACAGATGTTGACGAGCACTGGGGGAAAAGGACAACATTGTTAAACACTAACACAGTTTAGAACCAAAAAGAGGGTTCCTCAAGGAATATTTCTGGGCCCATTACAAGAACTGCTGTCGTGTCTGTGCTTAGTACTGCTGCTAACTCAGCACTGGGGGGGCAGGACATGTTAAACACACTTCTTATACATATGTCACAGTAGAGATTGGAATCCAGTACAGTCCGGAACTCTACTAGTAGAGATTGGAATTCCAATCTCTACTAGTAGAGTTCCGGACTCTACTGGATTCCAATCTCTACTGTGAAATATATAAATTATAAGGGGTTCCAGAAGGAACAGTTCTGGGTCCACTATAAGAACTGCTGTGGGGTCTGAGCACAGTATGGGTGCTGGCTCAGCACTGGGGGAACAGGACATGTTAAACACAAACACAACTTAAAAACTGAAGGTGTTCCACAAGGATCCCTTCAGGGACCATTATAAGAACTGCTGTGGTGTCTGGGCGCAGTACGGGTGCTGGCAAACACTTGGGGAACAATAAAATAAAGTAAAAAGTGATCTTGGACCAGTTTAGCTCACTGAAGAGCTATACTTCCACTGGTCGTGACCGAGGTTCAGCATAACCTACCTTTCAGCACCTAGGACATTGCCTGCACTGTTTAAAACAAGAACAAGATACCAAAATCTTCTAAGAAGATGAACTTTTGCTAAATGTTTCTAGGGAAGCTGCTCACCCCTGTTTGGGTCCACGAGTGGAACGTGCCGCACCACGGCACCGATCAGCTGTTCCTTCGTCTGGATGCCCGACACGCTGCAGAGGATTGTGGGTAAAGCTTAGGGCATGATACCATGGCAACACAACACAGCTCTGGAATTTACAGACTAGATTTCATTGGCACAAAATGTGGAATCTCAAACAAGTCCGCAAAGTCAAATATCTCCATATGCATCATAACTGATACTAGTACTGTGCACAAATACATAATATTATAAGGTTGTACACAAAACCCCCTACATTGATAAGAACTACTTAGTGCGAAATAACAATGGAATTTGGAATTTCCTCCCACAAACACTATAGTATCAGGGCAACACAAAAATGCTTCCCAATATTTACCATTTTATGAAACACAAACTCACCAGACTTTCCTTGCCACCAGCTCAATAATGTCAAAGGTCGGGGTGGGTGATGTTCCTGTGACCCTTGACCCCGTGACCTGTGACCCCAGCCCAAGCTTCATCTGCAGGATGCTCTTCTGCAGGCTGGAGGTGACCTTGGAGGGTGTGGAGGGGGTTTCCCGGGGGGTCACGCCCTTGTGCGCGGGGGAGGGGGTGAGGACCGTCGGCGTGCTGGCGGACTTGGTGACCAGCTGGGCCGCCTGCCCGCCCGACGTTGCCATGGTTACGAGCTGTGCCGCGTTTGCGCCGGACGTCGCCATGGTTACCAGCTGGGCCGCCTGCGCGCCGGAACTCGCCATCTGCACGTTCTGCACGGGAACCAGCAGCGTCTGCCCCGCACCGATCTGCTGGGAGCCTGGGAATAGTTTCAATACTAGTAGTAAGTTCCAAAGTCAGTCATTCATTCATTCATTCATTCACGGACTCTTCGTACACAACCAACAATTACAAGAACTCAAATCTTAAGCATTGGATGAGGAAAAAAATTGACTTATAATTATAATCTTAATCCAAAGGTTCTAGGTTGGAATCTCTGGTGGGCCCCATTGTTGTGCTTTGGCAATGAAACTTTACACCTTTTTCCTCACTTAATAAATGAGTACCTAGCTCTGGCAAGGGAGTTTATCTTGGACAGGACATAAAGCTTGAGGAGAGCCCCATCTTTAACCATGTTTAACGTTGCACCAAACAGGACCTGGTCCTAAATGAAAACCTTTAAGATGATCATATATGGTATAATTGAAGGTTATCACCCTGTTACCACACTTGCACATTGCATTCTTATTGCTAAGTATATGTTTTGTTCAAAATGTCAAACCAAATTTTACCCTCTTTAGAAACCGACTTAAGAACATCAAAGAAATAGATAAGCAATTACAATACTTACAACCATCATTGCAATTTCAATCAACACTACAATTAGTTAGGAGTTTCCATGTATCTTTATGTATTATTATGTATGTAAATAAAGTTTGGAAAAAAAAATGAAAAGAAAATCTTTAAGCATGTTTAAGAACCCACTAAATAGAGAAAAGTAGCTGGGAGAAGGTTAATAAAAGTACCAGGCTTGCCGATCTGGCTGAGCTGCTGGGGCGTGAGCGCGATGAACGTGTGGCCGCCCGCCGTGGCGACGCTCGGCCCCGCTTTAGCGCCGGCCTCCGCTGTGGGGGACTGCCCCCCCGCCTGGGGCGATGGGACGATCCGGAATGACTGCATGGGTTTGGCGCCGGACTGTGCCACTGTCTGCTGCTGGGGGACAACCTGCACCTGAGGACAAGCAGGACACACCAAAATGTGTAAGTTATAACACTGACTGTGAAAACACAAACAGGCCCAAAACAGTACCTTCCAGTTAACTATTAGGCTCTTTCATTGACCCCATAACTGGGACTCATATAGATGTGTCCATAGAGGTATCTTAAGCAATGGAGACTCAGCAGCTATGTGTGTGATGGTTTTGTATGGCTGGCCATATACTAGTACCCTATGTGCGTTACATTCTCAGGGATGTCCCTAAAGAATGGAACAGTGGCACTCCTCCATCCTGTTCTAATCCCAGCTCCATCCTGTTGATTTTCAAAGGTGGGGGATTTTTTTCCAATTTTTACCCAGCAAAGCCTGTAATTTTGCTCAAAACTAGAAATTTCAGGTGTAAAGCTGAAGTTGCAGAAAATAACTTCCATTATGTCTGAAAAAGGCAACATCCGCTCTCTTTTTGTAAGTTGTGCGCCCCCTCCAGACCTCCCCCCTCGCGACACGTATCCTGTGCCCGGCACCCTCCCCATCCTGCTCTATATTTCTGGGGAGATCCCTGATTCTGGATGCGTGCTCCTGGTGTTACTGTTAGCCATTGATAATGAGAGTAAAGCAAACAAGCAAACGCCCGTCCGTACCTGCGGCTTCCCGGGCTGCTCCTGAGGCACCTGCTGCACCATGAGGGTGGAGGGGCGGCTGGGGGAAGAGCCGGGGCCGTTCCCGCTGGCGGCGGCACCCCCCGGGGGCTGCTGCTGCATCAGGATGTACGACGTCCCCGGCTGGAGCGGCAGGGTGATGGTCGACCCCGCCTTCACCGTCTGCGCCACGCCCGGCGATGACCTCTCACCCCGTGCACCCTGACCTGTGACCTGTGGGGTCAGTGCTGAGGTCGGGCTGGCCCCCTGAGTGGCTAACCCGCCCCCCTGCACCACGTGCACGATGTTCCCCCCCTGGGGGGTCACGACCTGACCTGGCATGTTGACCCCCGGGACCACTGGCGACCCCTGCAGCACGGTGACCCCCGACCCATGACCCTGCTGGAGGGGGATGCCCTTGACGATGGCGGTCTGCGGGATCAGGATGACCTTCCCCTTCATGGCAGGGTCGGTGGACTTGGCGGCGAGGAAGACCTTCGCCCCCGGCGCCACATTCACCAGAGGGAGGTTCATCACGTTGGGCGACATCAGGGCGCCGCCGGGCACGGCCTGGGGCTGAACCAAGGACTGCGGGCCCACCTGGACAGGGGGAGAGACATTTACTGCAATCTGGTATCTTTTGCACATGATGTAATCTGTTCTCAGCCCAGCAAAGGGTCCCACACAGGGAGGTGATATAGCCATAGCTGGTGTAACAGGACCGATAGAGGACAAAATCATGTAATGTCAGAACTTTTCATTTCAAGAGTTATCAAATCTATTCCAATCTACTGTATGTCCTATAAAACATCATCAAAAATACAAACCTGGACCACATTCCCGGCGGCGCCCGCGTGAGGCTTGGACACGGGACTCAGCCCACCAATCACAGCGCCCGAGATGGTCCGAACCTGCGGGGGCGTGCCGGGGGGGACCGTCGGCGAGGCGCTGCCGATCTTGGTCGGAGTCACGGGAACCTTTGCTTCCGCCATCTTCTCCACCTGCACAAACAAAACACAACAAGCCCATACTATCAGCATGTTCAGGTCACAAGATACAAAAACCAGAAGCTCTGCTGCAGTACTAAGGTCACACACCAGGGTGACCAAAATTGACCTTGACCTTCCCAATGCCTAACCATATACTAAATATCGTTACAACCCATCCGCCGGTTCTTAAGTTATGCTAACAAATCCAGAAACACAAACACACAGACAGAACAATGTTTCAACAAATTAAAAAAAAAAAACAAGATTCAAAATTTCCTACCTTCACAGGCATCTGTGCCACCTGGGGGGTGACGCCGCTGAGCAGAAGAGCCTTGCCCTGGTGAGGGGAAGTGACGACTCTCGGCACAGCCTGGATGGGGCTGCTGATTGGCTGCTGCGAACTCATCACGATCATGTGACCTCCCGAGCCGACCGCGGAGGCCGAACTCTGACCCGGCAGCCCCGACAGTTTGAGGATCGTGCCCTTCTGCGTCGCCATGGGGACGCCCTTCTGCGGCGAGGTCAGGACCGCCTTGGGCCCAGTTCCCGCGCTCACGACCACGTTCGGCTGCGTTGCCATGGAAACGTTTAGCCCTGTCTCCTGCTTTACCTGCGGAATAAGAACAATTTCTTGTTAAAGTAGTTACATCACCATTTTTTTATTGACCAATATGACGAACTGACAATTGACCATTTTAATATATACAAAAGCCGCTAGAGGGCCCAAAATCTAATCATTTCCAGGTCTTATCAAGACCTACCCACATACCAAATAGCAATACAAGCCAAACAGGAGTTTTGTGCTGGTCTTCTATCTACATAATTTATCTGTCAAACATCAGGTTTAAAAAAAATATGAAACATTTATCCACGAGTCTGTTGTTTGCTTGTAAATCCGGTATTCTGAATAAACCATTCATCGTCACCTGCTTTATTCATTTATCTATTTATCTTTTTTATGTGTCAAAATTGCAACATTAGGCAATACAATGGTCAGCCCAGGCAGCATTGCTGATATCGGGTGCTATGTAACATACATGTTTGACGTTCACTTATGACTAAGACTTACATTTACTATGCTCAAAATTTCTATCATAAATAACACAATGCTACAATACCTGCTTGATGATGGTGATGTTCTGCTGGGTCGCCGTGGTTACACCCTTGGAGGTGAGGCCCTGCGGTTTCAAGGTCAGTGTCTGCTGGACGGTGGTGACGGGTTTGGAGGTCGTCGGGACGATCTTGGTGATAACGATGCCCTGTGGCGGCGTGCCGACCATGGTTGTCCCGGCAACTGTGCCCGGTTTCATCGCCTTTTGTCAACATAAGAGACATAAGAAAAAAAACCTGATAAGGCCACACAAATTTCATTTCTTGGTTAACGGATTTTTATTTTCAAAAAAAAAAAATTTAGAACAAAAAAAATCATGAAAACATGTTTTCATGAATTTTTTTTTTCTAAAAATTTTTTTTTTTTGAAAATAAAAGTCCGTTAACCAAGAAAATAAATTGGTGTGGCCTAAGTCAATAACTTCGTACTTAAGGAATATATTATTGCTAAAACTTAGTAAAAGTAAGATCCAGAGACACATTGGGAAGTGGGGCAATTCTCATTACTTTTTGTGATCATACATTCAATTTATTGTTAACCTGGTTTTATAAATCGGTTTGTTGTTGGGTATGTGTGTCATTTATTATCTCCATGAAAAATGGAGATATTGTTTTGGGTGTGTCTGTGTGTCTGTCTGTCTGTTTGTTTGTGTTTCCGCACCACTCCAGTCAGCATAACTCAAGAACCTCTTGATGGATTACGATGATATTTGGTATGTGGGCAGGTGTTGTGAAGCCGAAATTCAAGGTCGATTTTGGGCCTCCTGGTATGTGACCTTGGTACTGCAGCAGAAGTTCCATTTTTGTATCTCTTGACCTGGACATGCTATGGTCTTTATTTTTTGGTGGCAGATAGCTTGTGGTGTAATAAAGACGTGGTGTGGGTTTGGGCCCCCTAGCAGCTTGCTCTAGAACTGCAGGGGCGTTATCTTGAAAATCTTCTAAGGAGAATAACTCAGCAAAGGAACGATGGATTTCCAGGATATTTAGTATACAGGTAGCTTAGACAGAGATGTACATAATGAAGTGTAAATTATGTTAATTAGAACTTAATTTGCATAACTAATGAGGAAAATCTATATTTGCAGTGTTTGCCATTATCAGACTCAAATACATGTAATTTATGTAGTTTATGGAAAGTGGATTATCAACAGATACCAATTATGCAAATAAATTCCTTATTATAATTTGCATGATTAATGCACAACACCATATCTCATCTAATTGGAAAATTATAGGACTATCAATATGATACTTAGTATGCAGGTAGCTTAGATAGAGATATACATGATGAAGTGCAAATTATGCTAATTGTGACTTAATTTGCATAGCTAATGAGAAAAATCTATATTTGCAGTCTTTTTCATTATCAGACTCAAATACATGTAACATACTAGTATGTAGTTTATGGAAAGTGGAGCATCAACAGATACCAATTATGCAAATGAATTCCTAATTTGCATAATTAATGGAAAAACACCATAATTCGTCTAATTGGAAAATTATAGGAATGTCAATATTGCAACATGTGTAAGTTAAATAAAGGTGTTTATGACCAAGCATATATCATGCAAATGTGTAAGTCATTTGCATGAATAGAATTGTTCATGGAGATATGAGGTCGTGGAACTCTTGTTCTCTATGTGTGCCATTGATAGCCTTTTGGGGCGTTATTTTGAAAATCAATAAGAAGAAAGATGAAAAAAGAAAAGAAGGTCTCACCACCTTTGCTGCGCTGACCGCCGCCCTCGCCTGGCTGGGCAGGACCAGCGCTTTTGTGTCGACTGTGCGGGAAAACGTTATCGGATCCCGTGACGATGGTACCGTTGCCGGGGCGACTCTCGGCGGGGACAGCGGCTCCGCTTTCACTTTCACTGGGAACATGACGGTCTGCCCCTCCTTTTGGTCCCCCAGCGACGTCTTGGACGAACCCGTGCTCTTGGAGACAGCTCTACTCGCGCTGGTTGCTATAGTGACAGCAGGGATCGGCACGGTTGTGCTAGTTACCATGGTAACAGGTTTATGTTTGAAAGCGTCTAAGTTTGTGCCAGAGGATGATGGGATTGCTGTTGTCACGACGACCGGTTTCTGCTGAGACCCCTCACCAGCGAAGAGTCTTCCATCTCCTTTTTCTTTAAGGCTTGTGTCTTTCTTTTCTTCAACTTTCACTTTTTCCTCGGCCTGGCTGTCTCCCTCGCTGATCTTGCGAGGTTTCTTGGCTCCACTTTCTTCAGCTGAGAGAGAAAGTTTCCTGGTGTCTTGCCTGAACTTCGCTCGAGGCGACCTCCTTACAAGGGAAGGTCCAGGTTTCGGTTCCTCTTCTGCCTTCTCTTTCCCAGCCTGCACTTCTGCACGAGAACTGCCAGATGGCGCTGTTGTACTGGTGCTGGCTTTCGCAGTGGAGGATGTGGCCTGCACTTCTCTACTACAGCTGCTAGAGGGCGCTGCTCCACCGGTGCTGGGTTTCACTGTGGCCTGCAGTTCCAAATGGGAACTGCTAGAGGGCTTAGATACACTGGTGCTGGCTTTGACTTTAGAACCAGTGGCCTGCAGTTCTGCACCAGTACTGCTAGAGGGAGCTGCTGTGCTACTGTTGGGTTTCACTGGTGAACTGCCGACCTGCAGTTCTGTACTTGAGCTGCTAGAGGGAGTAGTTGTGCTGGTAGGTTTCACTGGAGAGCTAGCAGTCTGCAGTTCTGCGCCGAAGCTGCTAGAGGGAGCAGCTAGCGTGGTAGGCAGTCCTGAGAGCAGCACGGACAGGTCAGGCTGCAGTTCTGCGCCGGAGCTGCTAGAGGGAGCCGCTGGCTTGGCCTGCAGTCCCGATGACAGCACAGACAGGTCGGGGAAGAGCGGAGTTCCCGTCTCGTCAAACAGGTGACGATCCAGCTCCACATCCACGATCTGGGGAGGGGGAGAAACACTGATGTATATATCTGATGTAATCTGATTATGTCATACCTGGGCGTGATAACGGTGCACACCCCAGTTCTTCCGAGACCGGGGTCCACGGAAGTGCCCGACAAAAAAGTGACGAAAGGGTTTCGAGGGGCTGGGTTTGAGTTTAGATTTCTCATAATGTGCTTCGAACTGATATTAGATACTAGCATGGCTGAAAAGCGTATGAATTGGTGTGTTTTGGGTGAAAATTTCGTTTCGATCTGAGCCTTGCTTCCGGATATCCATCCGCGTTGATGGTGAAATGTCCCTTGGCCCGGGATTGACCTTTGTTGCGTTCTGTGGGTCATGCTGACATGCCTCGCGCCATGGATGATTAAAGAAATCTAAGTACTAGAATTTTCTTTATAATTGGCTCGACTGTACTCAAAAGTGCCAAAATTTGACCATCATTTTTGACGTGAAAATTATGTTTTTGTCTCCTGATTTACCAAAATCAGAGAGGTAGAAGAAACAGAACTCAGCTGGTCCTGTAGCGGAAGGGATAGGCTTTCATCCCATACACAGTTGATTTACTTCGGAATACTTCCCTGGAAGAGACGGTACCTAGACTGGAGGGTGCGCAGCCTCCAATTGAAACCCCAAATAAACTGGGGTGTGCTCCCTTAAGGGTGTTCCGGACCGTGTGATAACTATCCGGATCACATAGGGTTCGGGAGTGTTATCACACAGGCTTCCATGGAATATTTCGAATGCATTTCGAGCGTGCCGATTGCGCCGCCTTCGGAAATTCGAATACCGGATTCGGAGGTTAGAATCAATGTTGCTACAGTTTCTTGTTCGAGGACACAAAACTCCCTCAACTTCTGGTGCATTCCGCATTGAAATGTGTGTTTTCTCGGGTGGGTATGACCAAGGTATGACATTAATAAAATACAACCCCGTGTTGTATTCTATATATCTGTTACAGTCACTAAAAAATTCCCTCAACCAATTTGATAAAAACATTGATGAAGGATAGGCATCCAGGTAATAAGATATGCCAAAAAAAACAGTAGTCAAGCAACTGGATGGACTTTGGAAACGGTCAGACGTTTCGGGTAGCATCCACTACCTTTTATCAGTGACACTGAGCAAGATTTGTCAAAAAGCAGGTTTTTAACCTTTTAAAATTTAATAGAAACATTAACAGAATGGCCATTTTTCTTCCTATTACTTAATGTTCATCTCTTGAGGCCCTCTAGTTTATGTTCTAAGAATCCGGAGTAAGTGTGTTTGTCTCACCGTCTCAGCTCCGAGTGTCTGCAGCCCAGTGTAGGTTCGGTCCAACTGGGGAGACACAAAAATACTACTTACAGGGGAAACATCATCACAGTTTCAACTCTTCATCAAAGAGCAATGATACTGGATCACTAAAGCAAATGTCTGGCTAATTTTAAACAAAATTTTAAGTTTAAACTCCTTTACCAAATATGTTAACTTTTTTCAACAAGCAGAATATTTGATTGCAGCAAGAAGGGGAAAACTGGAAAAACACAGGGGGAAATGGGGGACTTTATGTTTACAATAAGTTATTTTCAGTTGTGTTTCAGTATTTCAAATGACAATATTATCTATGTTTTGATTGAAATTATGTTATTGAATGGATAAAGTTTTCTTTTGTATATGACACTTGTTACTGGACGGAGAAAGTTTTGCTTTATATGACACTGTTTCTATATGACAAGTTATTACTGACGTCAATTTGTATATGACACTTATTTATGTTACTGAATTACTGACTGTGTTGTTTATGTTGTTGGATGGAAAATGAATAAAAGAAATTTAAAAAAAAATAAAATAAAAAATAAAATAAAAAACATTGCGTTACATACATGTACAATACAGCAAAACATTTTTCTTTTGTTTTTCTAATCTGAATTTTGTCAACATTTCTTAACAGTAGCATGGTCTCCCACTAGTGTTTTCTCACACTGTTGGTCCCCAAACAAAGTTTATAGGTGCTGTTGGTCTCCTACCAAAGTTTACAGATGCTGCTGGTCTCCTACCAAAGTTTACAGATGCTGCTGGTCTCTTACCAAAGTTTATTGGCACTGCTGGTCTCCTACACTGCCAAAAATACAATTTCTTGTATTCTAGTTTTTTCTTCCATACAGAAAAATATTACTTCATGCAAGCAAATTTTTCTGTATTCAAGAAAAAGGTTTTGTCCACGAATTAAGCAATTTTTTACTTACTGAACTTTTTCTTGTAGTAAGATAATCTTTCTTATAAAAATGACCTTGGTTACTGCCGGAAAGTAATTCTTGCAGTAAGATTTTTCTTCTATGTATATTCTTGATTCAGACACCTGGATCTGAGGTTCTTATACTAAGAATGCATTTCTCTTCTTAAGACCAAAATTCTTGATAGCAAGAACTACTTTCTTATTTCTAAGATTTAGGTTCTTACACCAAGACTTTTTTTCTTATCTCAAGACCAAAATTCTTACTGCGAAGAAAGGTTTTCTTCCCTTTAAGCTTTATGTTCTTATAACAAGAATGCATTTCTCTTCTCAAGACCTAGAACTGCTTTTTCTTATTTTCAAGATGTAGGTTCTTACACTAAGAATATTTTCCTCACTTCAAGACCAAACATGCTTATTGCTGAGAAATGTTTTCTTACATCAAGATTTATCTTCTTACATCAAGAATCCTTTTCTCGCTTCAGGGGCAAAAATTGTTATCGCCTAGAAATACTTTCTTACTTCTAGAGCTGATCTTCTTAAACAAAGAATATTTTTCTCACCTCAAGAACATGATTCTTGCTGCCTAGAAAATGCTTTCTTACTTCTAAGATTGATCTTCTTAAAATAAGCACACTTTTCTTACATCAAGAGCAAAGATTGTTTATTGCCAAGAAATGTTTTCTTACTTCTAAGATTAATATTCTTACATCAAGAGCACAATTTTTGCTACAAAGAAATGTTTGCTTACTTCTAAGATTAATATTCTTACACCAAGAATATTTTTCTTACATCAAGAGCAGAATTCTTGCTGTCAAGAAATGTTTGCTTACTTCTAAGATTAATCTTCTTACAACAAGAATACTTTTCTTATATCAAGAGCACAATTCTTGCTGCCAAGAATTTTTTTCTTACTTCTAAGATTAATATTCTTATACCAAGGATACTTTTCTTACATCAAGAGCACAATTCTTGCTGTCAAGAAATGTTTGCTTACTTCTAAGATTAATCTTCTTACAACAAGAATACTTTTCTTATACCAAGAGCACAATTCTTGCTGCCAAGAATTTTTTTCTTACTTCTAAGATTAATCTTCTTACAATAAGAATACTTTTCTTAAATCAAGAGCACAATTCTTGCTGCCAAGAATTTTTTTGTTACTTTTAAGATTAATATTCTTACACCAAGAATACTTTTCTTACACCAAGAGCACAATTCTTGCTGTCAAGAAATGTTAGCTGACTTCTAAGATTAATCTTCTTACAACAAGAATACTTTTCTTACTTCAAGAACACAATTCTTGCTACCTAGAAATGTTTTCTTACTCTTATAATATAATTATAAGACTGATGTTCTTACAAGAAGAATCTCACTCCAAGAGTTACAGTTAAAATGACATGTTGATGGCTTAATATTTCTGTAAATTGTGGACTATGGTAAAAAAATGACATTGGCAAAGCTTTACAGTGTATTTTTTCAAAAATAATAGGTATAATAATAATATATAATTATACAATACATGTATTGTTGTACAAATACCAAAACTAATTTTGATACAAAGCATTCTGAAACTGAAAGAACATAAAGATTACAAACTGCTATGTAATTAACATGCTATATGATTTATTACATATGATATATTTCATAATATATAATCCTTTATCGTCTTGGAAGGTGGTATAGAGCAGCCTCATCTGACTTGGATGATGATCTTCGACTACGGAAACCAAACCCTTCAACTTGTTGAAGCCCATTTCTGTTGACTTGGCATTCCCATTGGCATTCAAATGATCTTCCAACATCTGGGGGAAAAAATGAAGACTATGTCATTAATTTTTACTTTTTGAGTTGAGCTAACTAACTTCCAGCTTCTAGAACTGAAAGTTCCAATTGAAATGATTTCTTCACAAAGCAAATCATATGTTTTATCATTCTTTAACCTATCCTTATATATGTTTCCAGAAACAATACAATTAAAATAGTCCACCCCTCAGCGGTGGAATGTAATCTTCCTATGTGTGCGGATCGCTTTTTGATTAAAATCTATTAATTCTTCGGCCAAAAAGATGTTTTGAGTTGGACCCAAAGAGGCTTTACTTATCATTATCTCTAATGCTTGATGCTTTTGATGATTAAACCATCCAGGGGCCCTTTAACTTAGTTTTTTTCATATGATAAATAAAGTTGAACTGATTTTCATATAGTCGGGTGGGGAGGGGGGCACTTACCTTTTCCATACTGCTATCCAGTCTTTCCGTGCAAAATTTGGCATCTGCTGCAGCCTCAGACCATGATCCCCATCTTGTATATGTTCTCTTGTACCTGGGTTTTGACTTTGAAACTGACTTGAGTCTTCAATTAATACAAATAGAACTAGAAGTGAACAGCACTTGAAGGCATGAACTTCTCACAGCTTTGGCCCTACTGTCAACTGCCAGTGGGATTCGATTCCACCAATCAGGAGTTAGGAAAAGATCACATGGCAAGTGTTGCCATTGGTCAAAATTTTATGCAGATATTTGCTAGAACAATCAAGATTTTTAAAGAAAATTTAACTTGGCTTCTTTTTCTTGCAATAGCCTCATCTTAGCCAGGAAACAACCATTATATTATACGAGTTAAAATAAGAATTTCAAAGTATTTCTTGTATTTCTTCAAGTATTATTATCAAGAAAAACAAGAATTGCCTTGCTCAAAGTTTCTTGATATGAAAAATAAGAAAATTCAAGAATATAATTCTAGTTATGACTCGAACTTTGTCTTCAAGTTTAAATATCTTGAAAATTCTTGATTTTCTAAGCAGGATACCTCAAGAAAGGCAAGAAGAAAATTCTTCTATTTTCTTAAACATCCCAAGAAAAACAAGAATTTCTTTCTCAAAGTTTCTGGATACAAAAATCAATAACATTCAAGATTATTATTCTAGTTATGACTCGAGCTTTGTCTTCTAGTTTAAATATCTTAAAAATTCTCGTTTTTCTA
Organism: Branchiostoma lanceolatum; assembly: GCF_035083965.1. Taxonomy (NCBI): domain Eukaryota; kingdom Metazoa; phylum Chordata; class Leptocardii; order Amphioxiformes; family Branchiostomatidae; genus Branchiostoma; species Branchiostoma lanceolatum. The sequence goes on along the minus strand of NC_089737.1, from coordinate 16,512,437 downwards.
AGCAGGATACCTCAAGAAAGGCAAGAAGAAAATTCTTCTATTTTCTTAAACATCCCAAGAAAAACAAGAATTTCTTTCTTAAGGTTTCTTGATACAAAAATCAAGACCACTCAAGAACAAAATTCTAGTTGTTACTTGTTTTCATAATTTTGAATTCTTGTTTTTTCTTACTACCAGAAAAAGAAGATAGGGGAGAGAAAAATTCTTGTATTTTCTTATACATGGCAAGAAATAGATTCTCCATTCAAGAAAAACAAGAACTTTTAACTTTAATTTCTAGAAAATTCTTATGAGAGAAAATCCTTTATAGAAATTATTTCTTTATTTAAGAAAAATAAGAAAATGTTTCTTGTTGTGAGAATTTACAAGACAAGATTCTTGGAATGGTCTGTTGTGCTTTTCTTATTTATTCTTATCATTTTCAAGGAAGTTCTTCATTCAAGAAAATTTGTCCACGAATTAAGTAAAAACAAGAAAACTAGAAAAAACAAGACAAATCATTTTTAGTAGTGTACCAAAGTTTATAGGCCCTGCTGGTCTCCTACCAAAGTTTATAGGCACTGTTGGTCTCCCATTACAGTTTGTCCTTGTTCCCCCTGACTGACCTTGAGCTGGTGGATGATGTCGACCTTCTTGTGCCGGGGGTCGACGAAGTGCAGCTGCACGCGGACGGGAAACTCCCCCCAGCCGCGCCGCGTCAGGTGGAAGGGGGGCTCGCTGGAACAGGAAGGGACAGTGAGATGTTTGTGTGGGAGGGGGGCAGTGAGATGAGGAAGGGTAGCATTAGCCGACATATATTGTGGCAGTCACAGCACAAATGAACAGTTGACACACTGAAAGCAACTCGGTTTTGGCTTCAGTTTCATTATTATTTCTTTTGTGTCTACCACACATACATGTATGCCACGA